>NW_024582970.1:184322-200585 GCF_018398535.1 Haplochromis burtoni | reverse complement strand
CACACACACACACACACACACACACACACACACACACACACACACACACACTTCTCCTTCACACCATCTCCAGCACTTTGTCTTATCTGTAAAATCTGCTTTCTGTCTAGATTCTGTTGAAAGCAACCTAAATTTGAGGTTTCTAAAGTTTTTTGGGCGCTGCTTTATCTCCCCCCCTCTTTCCTCTATAAACTCTGTTTAACTCTGTATTTTTCTTTTGAATCACAACATCACCTGATGGAGATGTGCAAGCACAGATGACCAGTGCATACCGATGGGGCATGAAACCTTTTACCTCTCGTATTCCTTGCACAAAGGCAATGTGACGTCCAGATGTGCTCGTGTGAAAATAGAGCAGGCAAATCTCTGGTGAATTCCCAGTCACGTGTCCTGCCTTTCCCCTCACCTAAACCACATGAAGCATTTCCAGCAGTGGGATTGTGTCAGAAGCAGACTTCCTGTCATAGAGTTTGTGTGTGATTTTAACACTTCTCCATGCAGACGAATGAGATGGGTCTGACTCAGAGCGTCGGCGAGGAGGGAGTGAAGTTCGAGGTGTGGGTCCGACAGGCCCCGAGGACCAGAGACTGCATCACCCTGCAAGCGCGCGACAGGGAAGACCGAGAGGCCTGGACTCACGACGTAGCCCATCTGCTGTGGACACATGCCATCAACAATACAGGTAAAGACCTTTAACTCGATAAGCAACAGCTCAGTATTCCTTCAGCAGCTTAGGAACAATGTATATTTTAACAGTGCTGTTACAAAAACTGAAAACATTTTCCTTTTTCCTAATTTTCATTTTTTTGTTTGCTGTTTTGCACCGTTTCAGATCATCAAACAGTTTTTAATAAGCAACAAAGATAAGCTGAGTAGATGTAATATGTATTTTTTGAATGATGATTTTATTTCATAAGGGGGGCAAAAGCTGTCAAAATCCATCTTGGCCCTGTTGTGCAAAAATAATTGCCCTCCTTTGTTAAGTCTTGAATTAACTGTATTTAATCACATTTCTTAGAAAGCTGAGTTCAGTTTCAAAAACCACAGCCAGGCCTGATGAATCAAGAAATGACTTCAATAGAAGTGAAGCAGGCTAAAAGGTCTCAAAAAGCAACACGTCATGTCCTGATCGAAAAGATACGGCTGATAAACAAAGTCATTGATTATGTCCGTCTGGAAACTGGTACAAAGCATTTTTAAGGTTTTGGAACTCTATGAACCACGATATGAGCCATTATTCACAAATGGTATAGCAAAGTAACTCCAACATCACATCAAAAACTCATCCAGGAGGTCACAAACAACCCCAGAAGAACATTAAAGAACTACAGGCTTCACTTGCCTCAGATATGGTCAGAGTTCTTGATTCGACAATAAGAAAGAGACTGGATGAAAATGGCGTCCATGGGAGAGTTCAAGGAGAAAACCACAGCAGACCAAGAAGAACACAGAAAACATTTTGATGATTCCCAAAACTGTTGGGAAAATATTCTGACGAGACAGAATTTGAACTTTTTCAAGGCTTGAGTCCCGTTACATTTGCAAAAAACTAACACAGCAATTCCTAAAAATCCCATCATACCAGCACTCAGACATGGTGGTGGTAGTGTGATGGTCGGGGCTGCTTTGCTGCTTCAGGACGACTTGTTGTAACTGATGGAACCATGAATTCTGCTCTCTACCAGAAAATCCTGAACAAGATCGTGTGACCATCTAAGCTCAAGTAATTTTTTTGGAGTGATTAAGGTCATGTCAAAGCATCTCAAACTGCCCGTTAATGCTCAAAAGTCCTCCAATGTATCTGTATTACAACAATCCTGCAAAGAAGAGGTGCCAAAGCTCCTCCACAGTGATGTGAAAGTCTCGCTGCCAGTTCACCAAGACTTGAATGCAGTTCTTGATACCAAGGGTGGAGCAACCAGTTATTAGGTTTAGAGGGCACTTACTTATAGCCGTACAGGTTTGGATAACTTTTTTCTCCTTAATCAACGAAATCATTATTAAAACTTGCATTTTCATTTACTCTGGTTATCTTTGTCCAACTTCAAACATAGTTTGCTGCTCTGAAGACAAACGGCACTGTTGATCTCTAGGTCTCCTGTATTGATTTGGATCCTTAAACAGGACATTGTGCCAAGTTGTCAGATCATAAGCAGACTATAACACTGTTCCAATCTCCTTTCATTTTCTGGACACTTGGTTAAAGTCCTTCAGACTGAGTCATCACCTTTGTTATGTGTATAAGCTATCTGGTGGCGGATGTTTAAGTAGAGATCATGTAAAAATATCGCCTCTGGCCCAGTTTGTTGTTTTGATTTTTCCAAAAAACAAGGAAGTGTTGGCCGTGAATGAAGGCGTTCTACCTTCCTTTATCCATGAAGCCTTGCGCCTCAGCATTGCTTCCTGCCATCGGCTTAGATTGCAGTATCACGCTGAATAAGTTGCTCGGCACGTTTTTAGGCGTGGTTACCTTCTGTTCAGATGGCATTGTTCTAACAAACACAATATTCTGAGCTAATAATAAAATAAAACTGGTAATATTCTACGAGCTTGCAATATGAGGTAAACATGAAGTTATTTTTGTGCCTTTGCTCTCACAGAGTTGTGTTTGAAGGAGTCACTGTGCATGGGAGTTTCCAGTAGGCTTCTGTTGGATGCAACAGGAACTCCAGGCTCAGAGTTGGACTCCATCTACAGTCTCAGCGACAAAAGTAAGTTTAAAAAGGAACAAACCTGTAGATGTTGAGGCGCCTTGGACTTAACAAAAAAAGGTGCATGTAGAATTGGGAATGATAATGTAATATGATCTCATGTTTTGATTTCCCGGCTGTGTTAAATCGTTGTTGTGGAAACTAAGCTTATCTCGAGCGTTAAAAAGTGAGCATGTGATCTGGCGGAGGACGTTATGTTTGAGTTAGGTGCACTCCTTAGTTTGAGGCGCGCTGTTCCACATCTCGGCTCGCAGATAAAGGAAGCTGAAACCATTTTTCAGTACAACCTGTGTCCTCGGGAATTCGCCCAGTTTTATGTGACCAGATTGGATTACTGGATTGTTCGAATTTGCTCTCCGAGCTGAAAGTGATGTGGCCCTGAGATTACAGATAGGAAAGAAAACGGGTCCTGGGTGTATCTCCCCATGTGACAAGGTAATAATATGGTACACATATTATTTTGTTCTTATTTTCTTTCTTTCTTTTTCTTGTTTTTTTTTCTTTCCAATCGTGCACCCCTGGGCTTCTCTATGAATTTTTGATATTTGTCTCACACTGAGAAATTTTGAAGAGCTGTGACATGCCTGCGGAGAATATACGGCGCAGTCAAAAAGCTCAACTGTGGAAACACGTTTTACTTGTGCCATGATCAAATCCCATCACAGCCCTCGCTACTGTGTGTCTGCCTTAAACTGTTTTCAAAGCGGTGACACAAACTGTCTCACTTCCATAAACAAAATGTGCAGCCTGGCGCTCGCATGGGTGCGTTATTGAAACTGCTAGGCTAGGTTCATGTAGCCAATTTGTCCTGATCACTAACTGAGCTGGGCAAAATTCCAACATTATCCTTTAATGATCTGGATTTCAAGTCATTGTGCGGCTGAGGCCTAGTAACAAAACAACAAGTTATAAATAATAATATAAGTCCCAGATTCAGTTTTTCCTTCAGGTAAAAGTTTCACTTAGAGTGTTAAAAAGTAAAGAATTTAATAAAAAACATTTTGTCATTGTACTTTTTCTACAACTGCATATTGTTTTGTTAATTGAAGGGATCCTTTACAGGGAAGAACTATTTCCAAAGGAGCCCCCTTGTAATCCTATCCCACTTTGAGAACAAGTTAAAACTACCTGCGAATTAATCAGCACTACAATAATATATCCAGTTTTCAGCAATACTGTGATATTATCATATATACTCACTGAACATTTCATTAAGTACTACACTGTTTAGTTACACATAAATATCTAATCGGCTGATCAGATGGTAGCAGCTCAATTTAGGCGAGTAGACGTGGTCGAGACAACCTGCTGAAGGTCAAAATGAGCATGAGAATGAGAAAGAAAGGTGACTGTGAACATAGCATGGTTGTTGGTGCCGCACAGGCTGCTCCGAGTGTTTCAGAAACTGCTGATTTTCCCACACAGTCATCTCTAGGGTTCACAGAAAATGGTCCAAAAAAGAGAGAATATACATTGAGCAGCAGTTCTCTGGGTGAAAGTTCTTTGTTGATGTCAAAGGTCAGAGAAGAATGGCCAGACTCCTTTGAGCTGATAGGAAGGCAGCAGTAACTCAAAAAACAAACAAACACTCATTACAATAGAGGCAGAAGAGCATCTGTGAATGCAAAACACATCAAACCTTGAAGCAGATGGGCTACAACAGTAGAAGACCACACCAGGTGCCACTCCTGTCTGCACAACAGAAGACTATAAAAATGTTGCCTGCTGTCCGAGTCTCCATTTCTGTATTCAGATGGTAGGGTCAGAGTTTGGCTTAAACAACATGAAAGCATGTCAACGGTTCAACGCTGTGGAGCATGATTTGTCGCCACACTTTGAGCCTCTCGGTACCAACTGAGCATCATTTATACTCCACAGCCCACCTGAGTATTGTCGCTGTCCATGCCCATCCCTTTATGACAGCGTGCCATCTTCCTGCTTGTAGGGCCAATATGAACTCTCTCCACATTGAGTGTTTATTGGTCTGCAAGACTGTGTAAAAGTTACCTGGTTTAATTTCAGAAAACTTGCCGGAGAGGTAGAACACAAGCAGAGGAAGAACTCCAGTGGATTTTAATCGGTCTTTAAAAAAGCTGTTCAGTGTTTAAGCAGTAAGAGAAATTTAGAGACTCCCGAGGGCATGGAGGACAAAGCCTTAGAGACAATGGATACATATGGGGTGGTTAGTAACTGGTTCACAGCATGCTGCTGAATGAACAACGCAATCTGATACTAGTAATTGTATCACATGTCAAACTGCATTTTTCAAAAAGGGTGCAGGCACATAGTTCCATAAAACAATAAAAAATAAATAAAATCACAGTACCTAATCTAAAGTACAGTCCTTTAGATTCCAGGGCCATCATTCAGCCTCCATCAGCCGTTGTTGTCTCAGAGCCGTAGTGATTCTCATTCATGGCCCAGTGTAATGCACATACTGCTCACCAGGTGTCTCATTGAGTGCAGCAGTTCAGAATTTCAATGCATGAATTGTCCTGTGGGACAGAACACAGCGTTAGAAATTCATTGAACAGGATGGGAAAAATGCCATCTCACTCTGACTCCTCTCTCTTTGTTTCTGGCGTACGTGCGCTCCATCTCTTTTTTCCTTTCAGGAAAGCGTTATAACACGAGCGCCGTTAAACCGCGAACGTGCACAAGGTTAAAAACGCAGCTGTTCCATGCATGTGCATTTTACTCAAAACGCAGGAAGGCGTTATTATTTGTGCCTCCACCGGCAAAATGTGATTGTTTTAACTGTGTCTGGCACAGACCTCCGTCACACAGCCCCACTCTCTCTGCCTGTCCCCTTCAGTCCACAGTAGCTGTTCAGACACTTCTTCTGTCGGGAGTCAGAAGGAGGGGGGATCTCCAGCGTCTGGGAGGGACCCCAGGAGAAGCTCTGGATCAACAAGCTGCTCACAGGTGGGCTAAAGAAAGTATACACGTGTAACAAGCCCAAAAGATAACATGTGATCGCCGAGGTGAATAAAAGCTATTTTTATATCCTGTAATTACTCAACACTTCACCAGTGTTTTAATATAGACGTGAAGTGAGAAATGTGCTTTTTCTGCTCGCTGGAAACGAAAGCGTCTTTTTTGATCTTCTTAGGTTTTCTAGAGCCTTTTAGGAAGGGGAGCTTTGCTGAAAAAGTCCCTTTTTAAAAGCCCAGGCTTTAGTTTGCAGAGCTAAATATGGTTGTAGGCAACCCTTCTAAACTCCTACAAACATGACTTTGTCATTAGTATCAAGATGTTAGCCATGAACGCCCACAGAGTTCTGTTTCTCTTTGCCTTATTTCCTTTAATCTGTGGGCTACTGCCGGCTGAAGACATACAAATTACTCCAGAGCAAACATTTTTATTTCTAAGCATTTTTTTTTAAATTATTTAGCGAAGAGCACAGAGGTGTGTTTAAAGGACACTATAGAAGAAGAGACTGTATTTAAAAGATGAACATAGCCAGCAGATTTGCCTTCTTTCTAATGGTAAGCATGGACGACTCCTGGTAGCTGAAATAACTCTGACTGTGGAAGAACATGAGAAAATGACCCATCTTGTCATTTGTTTTATGACCTTATGTCAACATTATTCTGATGGGTTTGTGGCCTGAATGGCTAGTTTCCGGTCTTATTTAATAAACCATGATGTTCACTATCTAAATTAGTTCTAGATTATAAAATGATAAACCAGAGTATGGCTTCTTGTGATTGACAGGTCACTAAACTACTCTTTGCTTGTGACACCTGCTTTTGTTTTTTTTTATGTTTTCTAAGTGCTTTAAAACATTAGTCTACAAACATTGATTTTGCAACAATCTTAAGCCACCTTTCATCTCTGTACTTTACTTCCCATTTTCTCGCTTATCTTGTAACTTTTAAAGTGATCTTGAAGCTGGACACTGACCTATAACTTATTCGAGCGTTTAAAAGAAGAAAAAAAAAAGGCACCTAATCAGTTTTGTGTCTACACATAACGGATAAATAAGCAATGAGCCAATTTTAAATCTTTTGGGACCTTTTACTGGTGGCCTGTTACAAACAAAAATTCCAATTTCTTTAGTCGAATCTATGAAAAATGCCAGGGATATAGAATCTTTGCACCAACAAGGTGATTCCCACAGAGCTATTAGCTGAAACCCTGACATATCTCAGCTTGTTTTTGTGCAGCATGTGCTTAGAAATTTGAAGTAACTGGACAAGTCGAGGATGAAAGACAAAAAGACCTATAAGCTATCTATAATAGATGAATAGTAAAGTTATTTGAGAGTCATGTGCACTAAAGACCTGACACAGCACCTGAGAGATGCATCTGGGCTCAATGAAGCCTCACAGAAATGTCAAATTACACAAGAACTGGACTGGAAATCAGTCCAGTTCTTGTGTAAATGTATGAGGGCGACGCTCGATCGTGGCTTGAGGCCACATTCCAGCGAGTGGTGACAAAATAGATGGTGCTTTCCTGTGTTTATAATTCCATCAGATTTTGATCTGCCATGCAATGTCATCTGAACAACATCTGACTGGCAACAGCTTCACTTTTCAGCATGACAGTGATCCCAAACACACTTCCAATGCCTTCCAATACCTCGATAGTGCATCACTGTGTATTTTTCTACCAGCCATGACAGAGCCCAGACCTCAACATTACAGAAGCAGTGTGGGATTAAAGACTAACAGAGAATGAAACGAAACACAGCCAACATCTGAATAAAAGCTTTGAATGTCTGCAGAACTATTCCTGAAGACTACTTAAAGAAACGACAAGAAAGCTGCCTAAGCGTGCTCAGACTGTGCTAAAGACTAAAGGTGGTCGTACCAAATTTTGGCTTTCAAGCTCATTAGATTCCATAAACCCTTACATGCTGCATTTCCATGCACGATTACACGTTTCAGTAAATCATCGCACTTATTTCATGGTTCAAGACTTTTGCACATCACTATGTACTTTGAATCATTTGTATGTAACATAGTGGTGATATGGTGAAGAAAGTCATTCATTCACACTGAGCTGATCTGTGTTAAAAAGGCATCCTTTAAACCAGTCAAAGCATTTCTGTATGTTTGTAAAGTGAAAACACTGCATGAATCTGGCTGTAAGCAAACAGCAATACCTGCCTGCCATCGCCATGGTAGAGTTTAAATGAATTTGCTCAGTGTGCACACACACAAACACACACACATTCTCACAATCTCCTTATCTAGCAAACAGAATATGACAGATTAGCAAACAGACAGCGCTGGGAACAGATTGACAGACAGACGGACACACGCAGCCCAAACAGATAGGGCAAACACGCAGACAGCGATATGCACATATTCAACAACAGAGGGAGGATTTGCCACTTGCGCACGGGTGCACGCACATTTTTGGTGTGTACGCACACTTAAGCGCCGAATGTAAAAATGCGACTGTTTCTTCCTCCTCAGAGCCAGTCTCCCTCTACAGCTGTGTGACTGTCATCTCAATAAGCGTAAGTTTACTCTGTTTATCACACGTTTCTTTTTTTTCTGCACTCTGCCGCTTTACATGCGCTGCTCATGTCACTGCATTCCCACGCTGATCGCATTTATTTTAGTCATTCTTTATTCTGGGGATTTCTGCATGTGTCACTATTAATATTTTCTTCTCTTTCTGTCGCTTCAACCAGAAACTGGACCTCAGATTTTTTATTTTTTTGAAGTTTTTAAATATCTCTGTTCCACCTCTGGGCGAGCCAAACTGGACTTTGAAGAGGAAGAAGACAAAATGAGAGAGAGAGCCCTCCTCATCACCCTTTTGAACTTCTCCCACATGCTTTCTCTCCTTCCCCTTTCCCTGTCCGTCTCTTTAAAATAAATAAAGTGCCAGCAGATTAAGCGGCGCAGCACAGCACTGCTTTTCTCCACTTTTAAAACCTCCCAGCTCTGATATGACCCCCCACCAAAGAAAATCTGCATCCAAAAAGGATCAAAACTGTCCTGTTTAAATCATGACAAGCACCAGCGGGACTCTCTGCGCTCCGCCATTTTGGATCTGCCAGTCTCAGTTGCTGGCAGAGTCATTGACACCAAAGGCACTTCAGCCACACAGTGCGGCCATTGTCTGCCCCACGACTCCCCACTAGGCCAAACCACTTGGTCTGAACCACTGACTGCCTCGGCTGGCTGACTGTACGCATCACATGCTCCAGCATCTGATAATAAACGGGAAGTAATATGCAGGGCGTAAATCCACTGTTGGATTGCAGATTTAGAATGTGTTATGTTCTTTATCATTTTCATAACGCAGAATGGAGTACTGTACGCTTTTTTTCGTTTTCCCTACCTGTGTAAAAATGCGTGGCATAGCCTAGGTGCGATTGCATCTATGTAAATTAAGCAAGGGTGGTGTGAGCATATATACACGCTCACATTCACACACACAACACACAATGTCCCTCAACACATGCAGTCACTCTTATTGTTACAAGACAGTGGAGCACTGTTCACATTCTCATGCCCGCACACTCACTGTGACCAGTTTCGAGCCTGGTACAGTGACCACATCAACGACAGGCAAGGTTACATTTGAAACGCATGCCGTGAGCTTTGCCTTGATGAAGACCAGGAAGGATTTACAGCATCATATCAGACTGTTATACATTGTGTTAGAGTGTTTCATTTAAGCTAACGTGTTGTTTTTCTTTATTAACAGTGGCCACAATTTAAAGGCAAAATGGTATTTAGTCTTCTTTAAAGTGTAACTTACATCAGCAACATATTGGTGCCTTAAAAATGTTCTTCGGAGTACTGAAGAACATTGCTGTGTAAAATGCCATATTCTATATGCCAAAGGTATAAAATGGGTGACTGTGCAATGATGATTTCTGTACATTTAGTACGGGCATTCCTCATTGGAATGCTGTCTCCATAAAATGGAGAAAGGTGGGTCTGTTTGTTGTGCTAATTTGTGGTTTTACTGCTTTTATTCTTGTGGCTAGAAGACATGAACTACATCTAATTCTTTTCAGAGAATTAATTAAATCTAATCTCTTAGCTTCTTGCTTAAAGGAAGACATTTTCCTAAAATATCCCAAAACTATTATTTTCATGTTTGCCCCCGTAGAAAATTACCGTTTGGAAAGTCTAGTTCAGATTGGTTGACATGGGATTCCTCAGAACTGTATTTATGTTCCCAGGGTCCTATGTTTGGCAATTCTATACTCTTTTAACGCACATCAATCCTCCTGTTGTGTTTGGGTTAGACCCACATCATATTAAGCGAATTTGGGATCCTATTATATGCTGGGAAGCTGGGAAACAAAGGACTCTGGGAACATGGTATGACCCTGATTTCTTTATCCTGAATTTTAAAGGTATGTTGTCTGTATACAGAAATGAGAAATGGAAGGAAAGCTAGACTCAATACAGATACCTAAAATGCTGACAGCGCAGCTAAAGCTTTTTTTTTTTTTTTTTTTTTTTTTTAAATATACGTTCATGCATTCTTCTAAAGAATTCTTAAATCTGGAAGTCATAGTTCCAAAATCATGGTTTTCATATACTTCTGAGGGGGAATGTGGAAGTTTTAAAGAAGACATGGTGTTTTTTCTTGCTAATGCTGTTAAAATATGATAAAAAATATTGCTTTATTTGATTTTGTCTTATAACACTTACTGATAATGACTGTCAGGTGATTACTTTAGCATAAAGATTGGAAACAAAGTAGCTAGCATAGTTTTGTCAGCAGGCTTAGGCTAATGTCCGCTAACCTACTGCTAGTTTGTATTCAGTAGGTATCTTCCAGGCAACTACTTTACAAGTTCTTTAAATGAAAGAAAATAGAAACTAGTCGACTAGCATAAAAGACAGAAAACCTCAGAAATAATTTAAAACTCTTTACTTTAAAGTTTCATGCTAAACATTAGCCAAACAAATATTTCATTTACATCTTAGGAGATACAATAAATACCTAGTCATGTTCCTCGTTAATCAAATCATGCCTTAAATGTTGCTGAAATGTGCGCTGTGTATAAAATTGCAAACGCACACAACGTCAGATAAGTTTGCAGAGTTTAGCTAATCCAAGCGGTGCTAGCAACAGTAGCCTTGTTTTTTCCAGGCAGGCGTTCAAATACCAGTGGCCAAATAATGGGGTCACAGTACATGCATGGCACAAAGGTTTAGGCTTCAGACTGCCAATAAACACTGTTTGAGACAGTTTTGACTACTCGGGCCTCTGTGATGTCACAGAGAGTGGATCAAATCTTAATGTGGTTTTACATTGATCATTTGCTTCCTAAAAGTTGGACACAGAAGGATTCAGCTATCAGGTTAGTGTCAAAGGGCAGCTATGTCTAGTCGACTAGTTGCATAAATCCCTAATATTTAATATTGAGGTTCAAGTCAATTTTCTTATCTAACTTATACCATGAACAAAACAGTTGTTGTTTTTTTCTCTAGAATGTCACATTTTTCTTTGAGATATCAAACCTCAACACTAACAGAAGAAAAAGATTAGACAAGCTTGCACTTCCTGTACTACTCTGTGGAGACTTGTTGTTGGTGGGCCCATACACAGAAAGCTATGTCCTCATTCTCTGAAGTTGAAATGAATTATAAGGAAATGTGCAAAAAGATGCACAAGATACACAAAACATACCATTTTATCTCATGACACGGCCCCGAAAGGTTTCAGCATTTCACTGTGTTATTCATATTTCATGACGGCAAGCATTCAGGCAGTAAAACCAATAAACATGCACTCGCCGCTTTGATTGAGTAGCATGTGTATCAGACAATACCATGCTTAAGGTACAATATGAGACCGGCAGGTAGCGAATGCCGGCAGCAGCAGGAGGTCAAGCTCATGTCTGCAGACAGCAGCAGCAGCGGTTTTTCGCTGTTATCAGATTTAGCACGTTTCATATCTGCATCCAAATTCACAAATTGCAAATGGCTATTGAGCCGTTTCTGAATCAATATGTAATTTGTTGGCTCGGAGAAGTCTGTAAACTTCATAGCCTTTAGCTGTTTGGTACATTGCATTATATTGGAAGCAATGTAATGAACACCATCTTTCATTCCTACTGCAGCATAAATTGTCATATGCAGAATCTCTCACTTTTGTATGGCACTTTGTAAGGCAGTATTAATGTATAGAAACGTCTCTCTTTATTTTTTATTTTTTGTATGAAACACTTTGCCTGATGTTTACATTTTTTGGAAGCAATGTGGATTGTTTGACATGCATGTTGTATGTACTTGATTTTTTTTTTTTTAAATAAAACTGAATTAAAGTTCCCAGCCTCAACAGAGGGGGATCTGAAGAGCTGGGTGGGTGGGTGGTTTGTTGCGCTTGAACCTTTTGCAGCAGGGTGTAAACCTCAAAATGAGGCCTGTAACCTTGTAACCCCCCTCCAAAAAAAAAAAAAAAAAACTTGCAGTAATGAGTGCCGGGGTCTCCTCTGGAAGCCAGCTGTGCTGCTGCCTCACAAAACCCCGAATGATTAGATAACTACAGTGCAGCGCCATATCAAATAGTTCCAGGGATCAAATTCTCGAAAGGAGGGGAGTGCACTTTGAGAGCATGAGTGTGTGTCCATCTGTGCATGTGAGGGACACAGAGAGAGGAATGAGAGATAAAGGCTGGGTAAAGAAGAAGGAGGAGCAGGAGGGGGGGACAGGAAGGGGCAGAACTGAGAGAGCGAGAGAAAGGGATCGACAGAAGAGAAGGACAGGAGACAGTAGGTGGGAATGATGGGAAATGAGCGAGGGCGAAGGGGCAGACAGACAGAGAGGCACAGTCAAGGGGAGAGCAGGAGCACGAGAGCGGGCGGGTGGGTGGGTGGGGGGGTAACCAGGCAGGGGGAGGGAAAAAAAGAAGTGGAAGAATAGAAAAGGGGGGCTTATAGAAAGAGGGAGACACAAAGTAGAGTTAGAACTTTTTTTTCCTCCTCCTCCTCCTTCTTCTTCTTTCTTTCCTAATGTAGAGAACCAAGAGCGAGGGCCGAGAGAGCTGCAGGAAGGATGAAGGAGAGAGAGTGAGCGGGGTAAAAGGGGGGATGTTGACAAAGCAGCGAGACTGTGGCGAACAAAGAGAACGTGAAGAGAATGAGTCGGGGGAAACATCAAAGGGATTTTTCAGGCCCGGTTACCGGGACAACAGACATTTGCATGCGATTAGCTTTTTACATCATATTAAGAAGGGTTAGGGTGAGGGAGGGAGGAGGGGAGAGGGTGATGGAAGTAGGAGAAGGGTGGGGGGACTATAGATCATACACACACACACACTGTATGAGATAGTGTTAGGGGGGAAAAGGGGGAAAAAAAGGACGTTGGTCATCTCACGCGGATAAACTGACTTATAGGCAGCCAGCCAAGCGTTTCTTTTGTAAATGAGAGTGCATGTTGAGGGGGGGGGCAGATACAGTAATATGCCAGCGCAGACATTTTGGCAAAGGGAGGTCAAAGCAGTCAGTTTTTTTTCTTTCTTTAAAAAATAAATTATTTCTTTTGATTTTTCTGCTCTGAGTAGAAGTTCGACACCAGTGATTTCAAGCACAGAGGAGGAAACTTTAAAACCTGACAAATGATTTCAGGTGTAACGGCCAGTTTTGGTTTTGTTATTGTTAGGATTTTCTCATGAAATTCAACCTTTCTCACCCTCACTTCTTCAAAAAACCATGTCCAAAATGGGCAAAACATGTCACGACAGTCAACAACATGTTGCATTCATGCCAACTAAAGAGGACAAATGTGCCGTTTTTTTGGAAAATGTTTCCAGTTGGTCTCACAGATTATGCTTCTTTTTTCTTTTTTTTTTTCAAATGTTGCTGAAACATTTAGGCACTTAGGATGCAAGAGGTCTAAAATTGATACAAATTGCCCTAAAATCCTAAAACAACAACCGCATATGCATGTGCGGGCTTTTGTGCGTTGTGTTTACCCACGCCGTCTAGACACAGGTACGCAGTGCACTGTCCATGCAAACACGTGGGCATCGTCACACATTTGTCACAAAACACTTTGTTGTTCGCACCCGTACGCCGCATACATCACTGTGCCAAAAAAACACACACCTCACACAACCTTCCCCGCAATCATAAAAGCCATTAAACATGTTTCTATGGGCACACACCCTCCGGCATTTTACACATGTAATATTATCCCACCATATCTCTCCTCCACCTCCCTCCTTCATTCCTTCCGTCCCTCCCTTCGCTCCTGTCTCTCCATCAATCCACACCCCCACCCCCTTTTCCTCTCCATCTCCATCCTTTTCTCTCTCCTTTTTTATCCATCCATCTTCCTCCCTCTTAATCTCCTCCTCTCCCTCCTTATATCTCACCCCTCCCTCCCCCCTTTTTTCTTTTTATTCCCTCCCTCCTTTTTTTCTCTTTCTCTGTGGCCTGCTCTGCTCTCTCTCTGAGTGTGTGTGTGTGTGTGAGAGATGCTTCAGTGCCCTCAGTATTGTGGCTGCATTGTGCCAGTAGGCGTCGCCGCGACAGACGTTGTCACGGCAGCATTGTGATGGGGGGTGAGATGGTGTGTGTGTGTGTTGGGGTGAAGTGGGGGGGTGTATTACAGTATCAATACCCTGACACTGCGACAAAAAGGACAGCAGCCGTAGCCACATATCACTCCACCTCTGCACTCCTCCTCCATCACCTCCTTCTCTCCCTCCCTCCCTTCCTCCTTGTGACCCCCCCCCGCCACCCTTCTCCCACCTCTACCTCCTCCTCCTCCACCAGCCCCCAGATCAATTCCTCCACCCCTCCTTTCAATTGATTTGCCAACATATCTCACTGAATATGTACATATTGATCCCCTCCTCCTCCATCACCTCAGCCCCATCCCTCACTCTTTTCTCTTTCTCTCCTTCTCTTGTTTTTACTCAAACATCTATCAGATTTCATCCCCACCATCTATGCGCCCCCTCCCCATCATCCCCTCCACCCTCGCCACCTTATCTCACTCCATCTCTCTCCCCCTTTTGCTCTCTGTTTCTCTCCCTTTCCCTCTCTCTCTCACACACACACATATACTTTCCTCATCTTTCATTTCATCTCCCCTATTCTTTACCTCTCTCTCCTTCTCTGTGCCATCTCTTCTGCCCACCCCCCACCTCCCCTCCTCACTCTTCTTTCCATTGCACCTCCCTCCTCATCTCCCTCCCTACGGCTGTTTCTCTTTTTTTTGGTTTTGTTTTGTTTTTGTATGTGTGTGTGTGTGTGTGTGTGTGTGTGTGTGTGCATCTCTGTCTCACTCACTCTCTGCATATTAATTGGTGTATTTCTGCTGCGGCGGAGAAAACAATCAAAGCGTCAGGGGCGGGTGATGATGCCATTGTGGCAGCCGCAAACACATACACATATGTAGTGTGCATACACACACACAAACACAAACAGATAGAGAAAAAAGGGGGAGACGAGCACACACTCATACACACACACGCATACATGCACGCGCAAGGCCAAAATGCACGGAGTACAGTTGTGGGGACATCAGCAGACGGAGCTTATATGCACTTGTATACACATATATAACCTGCTGACGTGCAAAACATGCTCATGCACACGCTCGTATACACAAAGTGATTTACTATGTGCACACACTGAGGCAGGCATGCACGGCACATATGCCACAGACTTTAGTCAGTCACTCTCAGATACACAATAGCGGGCTTACAATGGCTGATCCAGGAGATATGTTCTGCGTCAGCAAAGACATTTGAATTTCCCAGCCAACATTTACCTTCAGAGCACAACACGTTTAAAATGTTAAAACCAAGGACTGGAGCTGAGAAACATTCACACTTGTGATTTCTTCTGCACGTCATGCGGAAAAGTAGGAACAGAGGTTACGCCTAAATGCTTTTTATACTACAGCTCTTGTTTGCTGAAAAGAAAGAATATGAACGCACCTGAAATGTAAAGAGAAATACTTCCCAAAGTGGCTTTTTTGTTAATGTCATATATTTTGAATTTCACTCTGGAACTCTCTTTGAGAGCTCGCGGATGAGGCGCGTGGGCTTTGTCACTCCGCATGCACCCTGGCCCACATACTGTAGATTTGACTGGCTTATTTGTTGTTGTTGTTGTTGTTGTTGTTGTCATTTGCCCTTTAACTGTTCACTCTCTAAGCCATGGTGCAGCTTGCAAGTGAACATGAGAGCACACTGCAGAAAGAAAACAAAAAAACAAAGTCTGTGTTTAACTCAGCATTTGGGAGCTTAAAATGCAGACCCAGCCGGAGCAGATAAAGCTGAGGGCAAAGATCTCCTGAAAATATTTGAGCTAAATCAAGACCTGTCAAATAACTTCTTATTTCCAGCCAAGCAATAATAGGATCTTACTTTCAGTGCAAGTTGATATAGCTCTAAAACTGATGGCATACAGTGGCTGAAAGTGTAATGAATATATATATATATATGTATGTATATATATATATATGGCAGCAAAGTTGCATCATATTGAACCACAAAGACTTTTGCCATAATTCACAGCACCACATTTAGTGAAAACCAAGTATAACTCTGAAGCATGGTAGCAGAGTAGTGATGATTTGGGCTTGTTTTGCAGCCACACTGG
>NW_024582970.1:172019-184302 GCF_018398535.1 Haplochromis burtoni | reverse complement strand
TATAAAAAGCATAGATTCCAGAGACTGCAACTAATTTAAAACCGGCCATTTGTGATAAACCCACCAAGAAACAAAGAAGCGGTCTTACTTTTAAAGTCCCCTCGATTCCAAATGATGTCTCGCTTTTTTGTTGCTTCCCTTTGATGTTTGACTGTGTGGAATGATGTCGAGCTTTGTGCACAGTATGACACATTTATCTGCTGAAGGGGAAAAAGTTTCTCTTTGCTTCAGTTCAACACAAACAGGATTTGGTGACATCACAAGAATGGAAACCGAATGCAGCTTACAGTGCTGTGATGTTTAGACCGGAAACCTCCAGTAAAGATACATTGCATATGCCGTCCTGTGAAGTAGGAGACGTGCTTTGTTCAGCAGATGATGAGCTGTAAATCATCTTTAACTGCTGTTTCTTTATATTCAAAGACTGAAACACAAGGGTTTCAAAGTTATGAATAAACAGTCTCAAGGGTTTAAATTCATGTGGTTGTTCGTGGTGGTTGGTTGTAGGTTGTGAAGGTGTAGCTGCTGTATGTGTACAACCTAACTTTATAAGGGAACAGAATGCCAAAAATGCCTGTCTTTCTGGCTTATTTTGGAGGTTGTGTGCCAGCTAGCAGCACTTACTATTTCAGTCTCAGTGGAATGGCAGCACCATGCTTTAAATCAGGGTTTTTTAAACGTGTGCAAATATTCAGTGTTTGTATTTTTTCTGCTTAGTAACCCAGCTTTATTTGATAATGTTAAGTAGGTTTAAGACAGAGAAAAGTTAAAACCTAAAGAGAAAGCTCCCTTGGTCACAGTCAGTGCAACTACTTTGCAGTGTGACATAATGTAGCAGCACCGGATGAATGAAATGTACAGAAGGGCATTCTTTTGGAGTTGTTAGGGGGCTGCATGAATTGTTAACAGAGGCCACCGCTGGCCTGCTGCACTTTGAGGACTGTGGGTTTAAATGAAGCTTGAATAAAACCCGCTTGCTCTGTATCAGCGTACATCAAGAGATCATCAGCCTTGATTCTGTTGGACAGAATGAAAAGCTGTGCATAGTTGTGCTCGTTCTTTAAATGTTTCAAAGGGATCCAAACAATTACCTTTTTGATATTCAAGTCTATTTTATTTATATAGCACCAAATCACAGCAACAGTTGCCTCCAGATTCTATTATACAGAGAAAACTACAGCAACCACATGACTGAGCAAGCGTTTTGGCGACAGTGTGAAGGAAAAACTTCCTTTTAACAGGAAGAAACCTCAGGCAGAAGCAGCCTCTGGGTGGAGCAGCCATCTGCTGCAACCGGTTGGGGATGAGGGATTAAAAACAGGACAAAGACACGCTGTGGAAGAGAGCCAGAGATTAATAATAACTAATGATTAAATGATAGAAATTGAGCTTTAAAGAGCTCACAAAACAGCTTTCTGTGTCTCCAGTGGTGACCCTACACTCCTACAAAGTCATAAAGGTCAGTGTTGTAGGCTGAAGTAAATAAAAAACCTAATTAAATAAATCTGTGTGAGTTTCTTTTGTTGTGTTTAACCACTTCTTTGTCTTGAGTTATTTATTCTAGTATGTAATCGGTTCTGTTTAGCCCCTTTTCCATTAGTACCTACTAAGATCGATTCACCACAACTCGACTCGGATCGACTGGTTTTCCATTACAATAGAGTACCACCTAATGTGCTTGGTCATCGTCATAGCAACACGGCCAAGCGTGTGACAAAGGTGAATGTCAAAGTGAAGGCATGTCTGCTGCTTGGTCTGTGGCTTTTCGTTGACTCTGGGACCAGGGGGTTGATTTTTATAGCCATTTCCCTTGTTGTCTAGTTTCAAAAATGACAGTTTTGATTTTCGTGAATGGGGCACTCGCATGGCTCATCGAGTGACGCCACTGACCAGGCAATCGGTGGCATGGAGTCTGACGACGTCATTTTTTACTACCTGCTTGGATCACTTGGAACCACGGTCGAGCAGGTACTATTTTAGTACCTGGTACGGAGTACTATGGCCTAATGGAAAACCCTCAAAACTGTGGCAAGTCGATTTGACTAGGTACTAATGAAAAAGGCTTTTGCTTGTCAGTAGTCTGGAATCCACTGTTTTCAGGATATCGTGTTTAAATTTTGTGTGATGGCAGATATGAAAGTCAAGGTCAAAATCACACAAAATGCTCTTGTTGCTAATGTAGCTACCATAAGCTCAGTGTCAATGTCACTGTTCCCTTAAGACCTCACAGACAACAACACCGGGAATTATTATACAGGACATATCTTTAATCTACAGAACTGAGTGCACAAGTTTGTATTAATTTGGGATTTTCTGTAATATACACAGGGTCAAAAGTCTCAAAACTCACTGAAATCTTTTACTAAGGGGTTCTGAATGCTCTAGAATCTCTTTTAACCTGACTAGGCCAAGGGATGTTAACTTCTTGTTAGTGATCATGATTTACTTCAACTGGTAGTTTCTCCTTGCAGGATAAAACAGATTTGTTTGATAGCATTCTTTGCACTGAACAATACTTAGAATAATGGGAAAGTCGAAGGAATCCAGTGAAGATCTAGGTAGAAGAACTGTAGATTTACATGAGTCTGGAAGCTCTCTTTGAGCCATTTCTTAACAACTGCAGATTCCAAGATTATCAGTTCAAATGACTGTTTGTAAGTAGAAGTTATTCTGATGTGTGACCATGTTGCCAAGGTGTAGAAGAAGACCCAAGGAGCGGGGTGCTGACCAAGAAAGAAGCACCTGCTCCAAAATCAACAGCTTCAAACTCAACTTAAATTGGCCTTCTGGAGAAACATTTTATGATCAAACGAGACAAAGACTGCATTAACTGGCTACAATGACGAAAGGATGGAGGAGTAAAGGTGAGACTGTAAAACTTATAAACGCTGTACCAGCTGCCAAGCATGGTGGTGGCGGCATCATGCTTGGGGGATGTTTTGCTGCCAGTTGTTCTGGTACATTGCATGGAATGATGAAGAAGGAGGACTACCTTCGAATTATTCAAATTCACCTCGAATCAACAGCTAGATGTCTGAAACTTGGATATCGTGTGCAAATACACATTAAAGCTTCTGGAATGGCCTTCCCAAAGCTTAGATGTCAACCCTGCTGAAAATGTGTGGACTAAAACCTAAAGACTGGGTCCGTCCCAGGAAACAAACCATTTTAAAATCTACCATTTCTGCCATGAAAGAAGTCAGCTAGACCAGCGGTCCCCAACCTTTTTTGCACCACGGACCGGTTTATGCCCAACAATATTTTCACGGACCGGCCTTTAAGGTGTCGCGGATACAACAAAATAAAACTAGTACCTGTACCGAAAAAAATAAGATTTATTCATAACACACGTGAAAAGACCCAGGAAAACCGAGTTAACAATAAAAGCGATAACAAAATAACGATGAAAACCGATAAAAACCCTGAAAACCACACATTTCACACCTGAGCCTCAACTCTCGCGGCCCGGTACCAAACGACTCACGGAGGCCCGGGGGTTGGGGACCGCTGAGCTAGACTCATGCCAAAAGGTGTATATTGCTAACAGACATTTATTTGAGCCTATCTTGATTAGATCCCAAAAAATCTGAAATGAACTCAAATGTGTTCACGTATTTCACAGTGGAAAGAATTCAAATAAATCATTAAAGGTCCCAAATTATCATGCCATCAGTGCTTTTGATGTGTGTATGTAAACCTGGAGTTGGCGTGACTTGGTGGAGAGGCGATCTATGATTAGAAACCCCTAAACTCCTTTCTGTCTATGACAAAACAAATGGGGTGTTCCAGAGACTTATTCATGCAAACTCCATTGATGCTGGTACATGGTGTGGACATGGTGCACCTGCTGCGGCTTAGCTATTAGAGTGGGTACAGCAATACACAGTAGTGTGCATTGGCTAGGAGATGTGGAGAACATTCAAAGACAGAGAAAGAATGACTCAGACTTGTTATTTTTCCTTTGATGTTGTTGTTACATTTTCTAGAAATGAAACTCTGCCTGACCTCAAGTTCAGTTTCGACAGAAACATTTTTAGTTTTTTAAAACTCATTCTGTACTTTTATCATCACTTTCTCTTTACCTCTACACTTTCGTTTGGGACCTTTTGGAAAACCCCTGGGCGACTCCTATTGGTCACCCAGCCTCATGTTGGGAACCCCTCCTCTTCCTCAACACATCGAAATTTGTGCACTTTGTTTCTTCCCATCCTCATAGCGGCCATGTGCTTCCGGGGTGGCTCACCACAACATTTTAGCTGCCTCTTGCCTCTGTCATCACTTTTATCTCACTTCTGTTGGTGTGAAACTTTCTTCTTCTTCTCCTTCTTCTCCTGCCACCCCAAAAAAATGTCTCTTAACTGTCAGCTACCCGCCACCCCAGATGCCATATTTAGGATACAAATGTGAAGAGATGACAGCGTTGTAAAATGGTGCCCGTGCTGAGATTATAATTAACATTTCCAACCTACATCACTCTCCCTCCCACTTCTCCTATGCTCCCCCCACCACTCCCCCCCATTCACTCACTCCTGTGTAATAAATGGGCAAAAATGCAAGAAGAAAGGAGAGAAGGGGAGAAGGAAAAGAAAAGGGAGATGGAGGAGGAGGAGGAGGAGGAGGAGAGAGAGAGTGTGGTGTGTGTGTGAGAGAGAGAGAGAGAGAGAGAGAGAGAGAGAGAGAGAGAGAAGAGGGTGACCAAACGGAGGGAGGAGGGAGGGGGAAACGGCGTATGCTTGTATACAACCCTGATTTCCATTTTTTTCCCAACTCGTAATGTATTTAATTCAAGTGAAACGTAATCATGACGTGTCGTGTCATTAATCTCCTCGCCGCCTCTCCCGTAAGTACACTGAGTCTTTACTTTCAACATATATCCTATATCTTCATTTATCTTCTTACATTTTATTTACCACTATGTTTACATATATGCACTTTTATGCGTGCTGGCACGAAACACCGGCGACGAAACATTTCCAAAATTGTTTAATTTACTGCGACTGTTGTTGCCTCTTTTTTCTCTCTTCTTCTTCTTCTTCTTCTGTCACGGGCAACACGCGGGATAATGGCCAACATAGTTGTTGATGTGTTTTATTTCACTCCGCTTTTTCACATTTATTTATTTATTTATTTCATTGGCAGCTTTGGCTGTGTGTGTGTGCGCGTGCTCGCATGTGAGTGATTGGCACGAGGCATGCATGTATGTATGTATGTATGTATACATGTAACCGCGCGCTCCGGACCACTTTACGTGTGTGTCATGTATGTAAGCCGGTGTATGTGCGCGCGTGGTCGACAAGCATGTAGCAGTCGGAGCTCCGCTTATAAGCCGTGACATGACAAAAAAAAAAAAGAAAAGAAAAAAAGCGGAGAAATGCACTGTTTTCCCTCATAACTGAGGAAATACTCGGTGTAACAGTTAAACCAAGTCGACTCGAACAGTCAGCACGAGATGAAATGCGACTTAAAAATGCTCGCAAGTGCACGAAAAGTCACTCGGAGGTTTATTTTTGTTTAAAAATTGGACACAACTTCAGCTAAGTAGTTGTGCAAGCTAGCTCTTAATTTTTGTTTTTATCCGCGCGAGCAGTTTGGTAATTTGGCAGCTCTTCTTTAACCTCTCTGAAAAAGAACGGCGTCTTCTTCTTCTTCTTTTTTAAGTAGGTTATATTTTTATTATTTATTATATATGTGTATTTTTTTTTTTTAAAGAAGAGCCAAGTTCTCTGTGCGTAACGGAGGATTTCGATAAGCCGCGGACATATTGTCCAAGCGTAAAAGTGGATTTTTGCATGTTAGCAAGTTGATTTACAAAGCGTAATTTGTAGGTAGATGCGATTAGCTTGACTAATTCTTTTGTTGGACACACATTAGGCATTGTGTTGTGCGTTGTTTCCGAGATAAGCACCGCCACTTTTCGTGTGGGATACGCGCAAAAAAAGAGAAAAGACTGTTTAACGGTGCTTTATAAACCTTATACTTTCGGCCACCTTTTACTACAATGTTTACTACAACCCGTTTAGTTGTCCTAACGTTACCTCAGCGCTCAGAAAGTAGCATAGCAAGTGTGGCAATACATGCAATGTTGGGGCCGTGTGCGTGCAAAACGCGTGTTGCCAGATTGTGTTCAGTAAAGATAAGTTACCGGTTTTCGTCCAAAAATGTGCGTTTTTGGACACGATGGCTCTTTTTTTTGAGGGGGGTGAGGGGGGCACTGATGTCTGTGGTAGATTGGCAGAGAGGGATTCAAGATGAAATCCATGATGGCACTTTTCCCCCCTCCCGTCCTCTCCTTGCTCGCTCACTCGTCTTTTTCCCCTCCCTTAATCTTTTGTATAGAAAATTTAGGAACAAAATGGAGCAGGGGAGAGAGAGCGATAGATAGGCTGACATGACACACACACGCCACCCTCCGACTTCTCCGACTACCCTGCATCCCCCGTGTTCATGATTTTTAATCGCATTTTTTCTTTTGGTTGTTGTTCTTGTTTCTATTTGGAAGCGGGATTGTGCGCGGACACCATCTGCGGGCAGGGTTAATTTGATTTTTAGTGTGTGTGAGGGGGTGTTTATTAGTGCATTGTTTGTTGATGGTTATTTATTTCATTAATGTGCCTCTAATTGAGATGGCCGCGAGAGAGAAGAGAGAGAGGGGGAAAGGAGCGTACTGAAAATGGTTGCACGTTATTGACGCACATCACAGGGGCGAGGAGGAAATTCCTCTTGAGATAAGGCGCAGACGTGTCATCTGGGTTGACCAAAGACACTCCCGTCGCCTTTTTCTATATCCAATGGAATATGTTTAGGGATCCTGAAATGCCCTATTTTTTTTTTTTCATATCTACCCAAAATGTCACACTCTTGAGAGCCTGTGCACAGTGGAAGTAGGTTGACATTGCTTGCGTGTCCTAAAATGAGGCATGTTTTTGGAGGGTTTGGCATTTTTCAAGACGGGTTTATGCACATTAACTTTCATAATCCCTCTACGAAAAAGAAAAAAAGAAAAGAAAGCTGAGACAATTAGAAAAGAAATGACTTCACTCCAAATCCCTGTTTTTCTTTGGATCATCGCCTGCAAGAGTGACTTTTGGCAACAAGACGCTACTTTTCCTTATCCGGGCTTGATCAAAAACTAATAACGCAAGCATTTTTTTTTTAATTATTACTCTGTTAGTAAAAAAAGCCTCCCCTGCCTCTCTACAGGTTGTTTGCCATTAGATATAAGGCGTTGATTTCATGTCAAACCCTTGGCAGATACTCATCTGCAACCAGCTGTACTAATGAATATAAAACACTGGCCCCATGTTAAAAAGGCTCTAATGGTTTTTGCTTCATTCTGCTTGTTGTGTTCAAATAGTATCCACCTCCTCCTCCACCTCCTCTGTCACCCTCAATGCCGCCTACTTCCCATCTTTGTACATACTGTACTGTACTTGAAGGGGCACATCCACCCCATCCAGGTGGCTCTTGGGAAAGAGATTGTATGTGAGGGGAGAATGAGACAGAGGGAGAGAGAGTAAAAGGGAAAGGAGTGTAGCACCAATCAAGGCTTCTGATTGATATAATTGGGTCATTAGTGCGCTGCGGGAGAGGCACCTGCTTGCCCTCAGTTAGGGAGAATCTACTGCATTGTGACATTTTGAGACTGTTGAGAGTTCTGCTAGGCTGCTCGGGATTAGAGTGTATTTAGAGCATTAGGGTCTTACTTAAATAGTCTGCCACTTTTTGTCGCTCGCATTTAGTTTGGAAGACCAGCTCTGAAATCAGCGTTTGCAGCAGAGGCGTACAGGTAGACGGTCTGAATAAAAAACAAAAAAATCAAACACGACAATTTGATAAGCAAAACATTTTTCCAACTTTCCATTAGTGGCAGTCCCGTGACTGCGCTTTTCAGCCAGGTGTGCGATGTTATGAAAGCAAGCAGTATTTGAATTTCTCCCTCAAATCTTTTTTAAAGTTACAATACAACTCTTTTTGTGTTTTTTCTTTGCATTTCATTTGACCTGCTGAGATCAGCACAACAGATGCCTTCCCAGATGAAAAACTGAAAGTGTGAACTATTTTGGCCTCAATTTAGTCTGAAAACATTCTGGACACAGCATCAAAGCACTTTATATTGTAACCTGAAGACTGTGCAATAGAGACAGAACCCCACAGTCCCCAGTGAGCAAGTACTCGGCGACTGTGGGGAAGAAGACATAAAGTCATTGTTGGAGTGCATCCTCACTTTTCAGCTCAAATCCCCTGCAAAAAAAATAGAAATAAAATGTTACATTCCAGCCTATACATAGAGTCAGGGAGCCCTTGAGTGCAATCAGTCACCCAGAATTACACCAGGATGTGTTGATTTAAGTACTGGCACCTCCCATTTATATGTGTCTTTATAAAATATAGTGCAACAGAGTGTGTTTCAAACAAGATGTTCCTAAGAAAGAGAACACATGCTCTGCAAATTTCCCCAGGGTGAAGAAAGAATGAAGCCATTACTATTATACACTTACCCTTTTCCCCCCCACACTAAAGCTGTTTTAGGTATCTGATATATATATACATAAATACCCCAGGGAGGTCACAGTGAGTGCTGAGCATCCCTGAGGGGGTCGAAAGTAGTGTGTTGCTTAAGGACACTAAAGTGGAAGGGGCGTCATTCATGGAAGAAAGGTTTCTGAACCTTTTCCCAGACAGTAGGGAGAAAATTGATCAGGTGGATGTTTGTTTCACCTGCAGGATTGTCTCCAACCTAGCAACTGATCCTCGGTGTGCACACATAAGCCTTTTAGGAAGAATGCGTACAACCACACACATGCTCCAACCAATTCTTCTTTTAAAGCGTCAGTTTCGTAATCCCGAGTCAGACGAGTCATTCAGCACCCCCCTTCCCCCTCCACTCACTGGTTTTAGGAACGGCGCGGCCTGTATGAGTTGGAGTGAGACTCTTGTTTTCTCTGCCGAGATGCTTTCCGGTGTTCGGGATTCGCCCGCTCGGGTCTGGCACTGCAACGTTGCCTCCCAGTTCGAGCATCAGCTCGTGTTCTCTCGCTAGAGGAGTAATTCATTCAAAAAGAGGAGAAGCAGGAGCTCGAGAGGGGATGGTGCATTAGAGGAGGAGAGGTTAGACAGGAAGAAGCAAAAAGGAGTAAGGTTGTGAGAAGTGGAACATAAAACACATCAGTGAGGCAGGAAATGCTGGCTCAAGCTGGACTTTGCGCAGATGAAAGACGGTAAAAGTTGGGACGCTTCCTTTTAATGTAACTTTTTCTTCAACTCCGCTGAAGTACCTTTCGAATAAGGTCAACGGCGTAACAGATGCGAGCCATTAGATCGCCGTTTCACTTGCGTTCTGCGATCAAAACGATACACATGAAGTAGCATTTTTCCCCGTATAAGCAATCTGCAACACTCATCTTTAACGGTCGGTGGCGGAGACTGCGCGGGAGATGTTCACCCTTATCATTGTTGAAGCTGAAGATGAGGGAAGAGCGAGAGTGCGAGGCAGGCAAAGTTGAAGCGAAGCCGGCGGTGGGGAGGTGGTTCAGGGAAAGGTGAAGTAAAGGAAATGAATACCGGCTGTGGGGAAGTTCGCCACGTGACCACGCGATAAAAACCACAGGGCCAAATTATACTGTACCGCACAGGGAGCGGGCTCCCCTCACTTCCTCTCGCTCTCATCTTCTCTTTTTCACACACTTTGTTTTTTTTCCCCCCCTTCCTTGTGGTCAGTCTCTCATACACCCACTTATCCCCAAAGGACACCTCACCTCGCGCTGGCTTCATCACATGAGAGTGCAAGTAATGCAGCGGGAAGAAAGATGCACTTGTAGGGATTCACAGAAATACACACAGACTACGAGCACAGTCCTTACTTTATGCCTTAAGGCCGGTGCCTGAGACCTTGAAGATGTCTATTTTTAGGTACGTGGAGGAGGACTTAATTTTCAAACAACACAAAGGTCGCTGTTGCTATAGATCACTGGTTCCCAAACTGAGAGCGAGATCCCCAAGGGGTCACAAGGGGTCAAGGAGAGCAGAGCATACACTCAGATTTATTCTAAATCTTTTGACATTTACCTCCACAGACTGATAGGAAATGAATGAAGGGATCATTGTAAGTCAGGCTTAATTACACAAACTGTGACGAGGCATTCAAAGTACTGTTTAGCTTCATGAGGCTACAAATCACAATACACAAACCCTCCTTATATACAACCTATGATACATTAACACTACTTATTATGAAGCTGTATAACACTTCTATCCCACACACACGGGTACCATTATGAACACTAGGTGAAAGGTGTTCACACCCTGATATATATTTACAATTACAACATGTATCTCTCATGTGCATGTGCAAACCTGCACTGACTGCCTTCACAATAAAACTCTGCCACTTCGGTGGATATTTACACAGTGACACCCCCGATCCCCACCCCCACCTAAAAGAAAAAAAACAAAAAACTTGTCTGAACATATTGTGCAAATTTCCCTCAGCTAGTATTTACCAGGGATGTAACGTATGATACAGCTGCATCGTTATGCACTCCTTGTGATCTGAGTCAAGGAGTAGTTATCAGTATTTAAACAGTGCAGTTTAAAAAAGCAAAACAAAACATAGTGACCCTGATGATAAAAAAAAACCTCATTTCCAGTCAAGGCAATTCAGGACCCACAAAGCTGCATTTCAATTGCTGGAATGTCAACTTTGGGACGCTTTAAAGCTGGTGTCATCTTGCGAATTACTGTGTCATTACACTCCTGCTCATGCACTGCAAATTTCAGGATCAGGGGAAAAAAGAAAGGGAAAAAACAGGAAAAGCCAGTGAAAGTGCAGGAAAATCCAGTTTGTATCGAAGGGATGGGAAAATCCATTATGTGTTGCATATCAGCAGTCAACTATAGCTCCGGGCCTGAGAAGTGGAACAAATGCTTAAGTGCGTTTTACGTGGAGTCTTTGTAACGGCCCGCAGGCCGTGGCTGCGACAGGAAACCAGGTTGCTCAGAAACCCTGCGTTTCACTCCATTTGTGATCTCAGCAAACGCTTTCCTGAGCAATTTAGGGTCTCAGCGGTTCCCTTTTTAATGATGATGTCATGATGTCTATTTTGTAAATTGTGATCACATTTAGGTGATAAATCAGGGCCTGATTAAATGTGTGGCTATCCTGTGATTGACAAGCTGCTAGCATGTATGTCTACAGTGGCTCTTAAGCCTCTTTTCCACTAGTACCTGCTCAGCTAAACTCAACTTGGTTTTTAGGGTTTTTTCATTAGGTGGTAGTTATGGGTACTCTGCAGTTTATTAGCGCTTACTCTGACCATTTTCCAAGTGACCTGAGTCAAGTTGAAAAAGTGATGTCAGAAGACCGCATGCCACTGATTGGCCCACAAATGAGGTCACTGAGGGAGTCATGAGAGCAACTCTTTCGCAAGACTCAAACCCGGCAATGGCTGCTGGGCAATGGCCTCACACCTACTTGGCTCTTTCTTTTGCCCTGAGTCTGACAAAAAGCCAAAGTGCGTGAAGCAGGTGTACCATCGCCTCGACTTCCATTGTTGTGTTGTCTTTGGATTGCAGGCAAACAGCGTCACTGGACTTTTGGGCTGCCTTGCTATAACGACCCCGCCCACATTGAGGTGGTAATAGAAAACGGCCAAAACCTTGTTGAGTAGTCTAGTTGAGGTGCTAGTGTAAAAGGCAAAAATTATGCTACACTCATGGCTCCAGACCATTGTTTATATACAGTTTTTGTGTTTATCTAAAGCAAACCAGAAAGTTGTTTTGTAAAGTCTATAGCACTGATTCCCAAAGTATGGGCCAGGGCCCCCTGTTGGGCTGCAAAGGTACTGCAGGTGGGCTGCAGTATTAACAGAAGCTCAGTTTAAAATGAGTATGTATTATTGTGTATAGCCAACAACCCGTGTTGTTCATGTGGTTTGAATGAAAGTTTCAAGAAAATCCATCACTTTCTCTTGTATTTTGATAAGAGTGAAGATTTAAGATTGGGTGAGACCCTATTTTCTGGTTTGCAAGTGGGCCACTTGCTGGTCTGTAATATCATTGTGAATCTCCTACGTGGATCACATTACCTAATATTAAATATTCATTGCCATGACGCACATTTAAAATCAGATTATTACCCCTCCCCTCACAAAACTAAAAACACCCACCACACACACACGTAGGTGTCACATTTTTGTACGCTGCTCTCACCCTTGCTTTGAGTACCTACCCCAATCCATTTTATAGCTCGCCGTGTGTGTGTGTGTGTGTGTGTGTGTGTGTGTGT
>NW_024582970.1:117126-171651 GCF_018398535.1 Haplochromis burtoni | reverse complement strand
CCCCCCCCCGTCTCTGTCTGCATGTGTATTTCTGTGTTGACTTTCAAAATGGTTTTTAAATGTTGCTCTCTCTTCATGTTATGCCCCAGCCTGCCACTATCACTACTCTGATTTCTCTGCTACTCTCTGTTCTAGCATGTCGCTTTCTCTTTTTTTGGTTTCTTTGCTTTTACCCTCAACACCATGTTGCCAATCAAATTAAATCATTTTCGTTCACATGGCTTCTGAGACTGTTTCTTTTTTTTTAATGCTGCCCAGTTTGTAACTGCTCTGTCTATTTGTCTGTGTCTCCCTCTTTCTTTCTCTCTGTCTGCCTCCTTTCTCATTTTTTTTTTCTTTGCTCTTCGCCATGTTGGCAGGGCCCAATCTACCAGCTGATATCAGCATTCCTTGGCACTCTGCCAACTGGCAACACTGCAGGAGAGAAAAAAGAGAGGAGAGAGAGAGGGGAGAGGGAGAGAATGAAAGAAAATTAGTGAATAATAGACGGAGGGAGGGAGGGAGGGAACGAGAGAATGAGAGGGGGATGGGAAGAAGTATGAATCAGGGAGAGAAAGAAAGACAGAAGGGAAAGGAATATGGTGAGAGAAAGAACAATAATGGTGGATTAAGAAAGGACTGTCTGTGTCTGTGTAAGAGAGTGTGTGTGTGTAAGTGTGTGTGTTTATGTGATTGATATGGTGTGATATCCCTGTGAGTCATAGCTGAGCTAAAATGTCAACTGGCTACATGAGAATCTCTTTGTCATCAAGCCTCAGTAACTCACACACACACACACAAATACTCAAATCCATATAAACACATATGTGACCATACCGCCATGTGAACAAAAATGTGGGTGACACACCTGCGAGCACAGATGTTCCATTGTTTTTGCCACAGTGATTTATGACCTTTTTGTTGTGTTGTGGGTGCTCAACTCCTGCAAAAATGATGGACAAAAACCAGCCACGGCGCACACAAATTCGGTGGAAGTGAGGCGAAGTGCTGCGCTCTCAAAATATTTGGGCGTGTGAGCGTGCCCTGCCAAAATGCTTGTGCGTGTTCAATGCGCAGTATCACACTTCACGTTTCAGCTGACTCTGTTATCTGGGGTGACAGTCGCAGTACAGTCGAGACAACAGCAGCAGCGGCGGCAGCAGCAGAATAAGCTCACATATATAAATGACTTCAACAATTAAGCATGACTAAGCAATGTATGGGTGAATGCCACCACACCCAAACAGCAGATTTATTGTTCTGGCTAGGTGCATGCATACCATATGTGAGTGTGTGTGTTTGTGAGTGTGAGTGCGTCCGGGCCTGATTTAAGCAAAAAAAGCTGCTACTGTATGACTGTTCAGGAAGGGTGTGTGGGGAAGTCAAAACATTGCGCGCCCATCCTGTTTGGGACAGTCCGTGTCCTGTGGTGGTGCCCTTAACTCCTAAACACACACACACACCAATGCACGTTCACACTTCAGATAATCATCCCATATGTGCTAACAGTATGCCAGCATGTACGCTGAACACATGCAGGAGGCAGAACAGGTGCACACCTGTTACACATTCAATGCGCACACCAACGCAGGCTGAGGAGCAAGTGACGATCAAATGCAGATTTTCTTCGTAGTAAACATGCACGTGCATTAAAATGTATTGTTGAGTGTGCATTTGGTGCTTTGCAATCAGAATTTAGGGTGGAATCTGTTCAAAGGGTCTTCGTGTAAATAGCTTTTAATCCTGTTCGGCAAAACTCTGCTACCTGCAGTTCATCGCTGGATATTTCAAAAGCATTACACTGATACTATTATTCCTAATTTACCTAAAGTCTTTAGTTAGATAATTGTCTTAACATGCTTTTAAAAAAAAGGGTGGGAACAACTTCAAGTGCAGTAATTGTTAGATTTTTGGTTGCAAATAATTTTCTGAGCTTTCTATGCTTGTTTTTGTCCTCAGACAATTACAAGAGGAGACTGCCACAGGACTGTGTCCCCCCTCAGCAGAGACACTAAAGAATGGCATAACATCACACACAATGCTGGTAGGACTTTTTTCTATTTTCTTATATGCGCATGCATCAACATATAAAGACTCATACCCTCGAAGTTTGTGGAGTTTTTAAAATCTGGCCAAGGTTGTGCTATAAAAGCTAATTATGCACAACATGCAAATTTAACCTTTTCTTGAGGTTTTTAACTTTTAACTCCTTCTTAAGTCGCTGGTTGCCGCTCATTATCTGTCTTTCTCCCTCTCTTTGTGTTTTTTACTGATAGAGGATGGATTCTCCACCGGAGTGTGTGTTGTCTCTTTCTTGTGAGCAGACCCAGTCGCCCCCAACGCTGCCGTCTCTAGACCACAGCCCCCAGACCTCCTCTCCTCACACTCAGCTCTCTCTCCCTGATAGCCCTGTTGTCTTGCCCATTCACAGCTCCGAACCTTCCCCCCAGAGCCCGGACACTGCGCCTTATTTCCCCCTCTCTCCGTTCCCCCTCCACGAGGGTAATAATAGGAATCACCATGATGTTGATGAAGAAGATGATGAGGAAGGGCTGGATGGAGTACCTCCATCCCCAACGCCGGCAGTGGCTTTGTTCCCAGGAGGAGGGGGACAAGAAGCTGGATGCAGCCCCTGTTTGGACTCCTCTCCGCCAGATACACCATCAGCACCATTACTCGGGTGTGGTGCCCTGGAGCTGGCCCTGTCTTCAGGACAGAGTGGGAACTGTAGTGATGAACTAGACCTCCAGCTGTTCCAGAAGGATACTGTTACCAGGGCCACACCTGGAGTTGGAGGGGCCTCTTCGGGGCCTGCACTCAGGTATCCCTGTCATGTATGTGGAAAGAGATTCAGATTCCAAAGTATTTTGTCTCTTCATGCACGAGCTCACAGTCTGGACAGAGACCGGCGAGCTTCAGCTCTGTATAGGACTGGGCTCCCTTCAGCTCCACTAAAGCAGCACCTCAAAATCCAGCAGAACCACAAAGACCTAATTCCGAATCACAGAAGTCACCCAAACCAGCGTTTACTGCCTGGGGCTCTCATCCAGCATCTCACAGAAGACGATGAAGTCAATGGTGAGGTCAAAGGTCTCGATGATGGACTACAGACAGACCAGAACCCCAGTTTTTTACTGGATGACAGCACACCCTTGACCCCTCCGCTGACAGAGGACCCTGTGTCCGTGACCTCTCCCTATTCTTCAGCCACCGGGGAGGGCGTATCTGCTTCCATCACGCCTACATTTCGCTGCCATGCCTGCAAAGGAAAATTCCGAACAGCTTCAGAGTTGGCGCGGCATGTACGCATTCTCCACAATCCATACAAATGCACTCTTTGTCCCTATTCTGCCAGCCAAGAAGAAAGCCTGGCGTCCCACTTACAGGAGTGCCACCCTTCTCCCGATGTACCTGCTCTTCCACCAGCTTACAGTTCGAGGCCCATCATCGCAACCCCCGACACCCCAGTACCCACGCCAACCCACACGCCAGCCCCAACCCCGAGCAACCCACAGCTGACATCAGTTGCTGCAGTGGGCGGGTCCTCTCCACTGCCAGCATTTCGCTGTGACACTTGTGGACAGCGATTTACGCAGTCATGGTTTCTGAAGGGACACATGCGAAAGCACAAGGACTCATTGGACCATAAGTGTCAGGTATGTGGCCGTGGCTTCAAGGAGCCTTGGTTCCTAAAGAATCACATGAAAGTTCATCTCAACAAACTTGGCCTCAAGGCTGGACTGGGAAACCCTGGGGGACCAGGAAGTGCTGAGCAGCAGTCTAAAAGCTCCCTCAACGCCCTCTACTCCAGTCTCCTTCTGACTCAGCGAGGAGGTGGTGCCAGAGGAGGTCAGGGAAGACCAGAGAGAGAAACTGGAGGCAGAATTGGGATGGGTTTGAGTAAGTCAGCCATCCTGGGCTATCTCGGTTTGCCTAGTGATGGCAGTGGGGCTAGCTGCATGGAGAGACTTCAAGCAGTGGCTCAAGTAGCAGAGATGGGAAACGGTGGTGGCAGTGGTACTGCAGGGGGAGCAGACTCGGGAAGAGGAGGGGGAACGACTAGAGCAGGGGGAACCGGGGAAACTCCAGCAACAGTTTCAGAAGGAGGAGATCAGGCAACTTGGTGGCAGCTGGTGGCTCGCAGCTTGGCGGTAGCTCAGCAACAAAGGCCTCATCAGCGAGGCCAGCAGCAAGGGCAACGAGGCCCGGGGCGGAGTTCAGTGATTACAGAGGTCGACCAAGTCAGAGCCTACCTTGGAGGCCTGGATCCTAGAGAAGAGACCGGAGGACCAGGAGGGCCATGGGAATGCCCAGATTGTGGAAAGCTGTTCCGCAGTCTACAGCAGGTGGTAGTTCATGCTCGAGTTCACACTCAGAGGCCCCAGAAAGGAGGTGGCAGCGAAGAGGAAGGGAGCAGTCATCATAGAGGAGTGGGGCTGGGAAGAGGAGGCAGCAGTGAAGTGAGACAAGAATCCCAGCTACACAGCGGTGGATCCCAACAAACGGCAGAACTGAGACAGGAATCAAAATTGATGGGTGGTGGATCACAACAAGCTGGAGGGGCTGTGGGGTTTCACTCTGTCATCTCAAGCTTCAAAGGTGTGACATGAGTGTTTTTTCTAGTTCTTTGGTTTGTGTTTGTTTGCTATCATATAAGAATACATTGTTTTTCAACTTCAACTTTCAACTTTCTATTGTCATTAGAATCTTAGCTGCTATCTTTACATTTTCCACTTTTTTCCCTTCTTCCCTACTTGCAGGAGAAAATGGGCTGACGACAGTCTCCTCCATACCTTCAGTTCCCACCAGGGAGCGAGTGCGTGGCAGAGGGATAAAAGACTGCCCCTACTGTGGCAAAGCCTTTCGCTCTTCACACCATCTCAAAGTGCACCTCAGAGTTCACACAGGTGAGATACTGCTGTGAGTTTAACAAACCGTGTTTACTTTTTTAACCTTTATAAATCCCTGGAAAGGTTGCATTGAGCATCGTTGCTTTTCTAGAACTACAGTTTTTTTCTTTTTCTTTTTTTAAAAGATTTTACCCCAGAGGCCTGGCCAGCGCTAATCATAGCCCTCTACTGCAGGCAACTGAGCTGCTCCACCGGAGCAACTCCAGCTTAAGTGCCTTGCTTGAGCGTATATTAACAGTAGTTTCTGGGGGGAAAAAATCAAGCCACTCCAGGGATTAAAAAGGGAAATTGCTCACTTCTCTTACTGGCCTCTAACATTGCTACCAGTAAACGGTACAAAAGAAAACCTTTTCATGTCTTCTCCACTAATTAAACAGTAATCCTCATGTCTCTATTTCGATTTGTATAATGCAAAATTTAGCTAAATGAAACTGGTGTGGTTTGATGTTTTTTTTTTAATAACCTATTTATTTTTATAGACACATTTATTTCTTGTCAATTACATAAAAATACTAAATAATGCACATATTAAATGCATGAAAAATTGCAGAGAATTCGCTGTCTTTGAAACAAGAATCTGTAACAAAAATCTTTAACATCCATCTTAAATACTGTAAAGAGAAAAAACATTTTAATAAACTTTTTTAGGACAAAAAGAAAAAAAAGAGGAAAAACTGAGTACAGGATTTCTGATAACCAACTAGTTGGACTTTAATGAAAGTTAGAATCTGAAACACCACTCACACTCATACTATTAATTAATGTTCCATATTCATAAGCCTTTATCAGCATGAGTCATCGTCACTTTTCATTATTTGCCTTCAGGTGATGTATTTGATCAAAATTAAAACCCATCTCTCATTTTTTGCGATGCCACCTATCACTACTAACTGGAGAACTTCCCATAAAGACAGCAGCCAAAAAATGCACAGTGTGAAGTCTTTTTAAGAGTTGCCATTATCATTACTCATTTTATAGCTGAAAGGACTTATCTCAACGCGTTTATATTTTTCCCAATCATGCACTGCTCATTTTCTCATACACTACTGCCTCTGTTCCATCAAGTGATTATCACATGGTCAGTAATTAAAGCAAATGCATCAAATTATGATAATGCTCTCTTCAGAATCTCGTTTCCCATCGAGAGTTTTATTCCGTCTTTAGTGTTTGTTTCACCAACACAATCAAGTTGTCCCTGCATCTGTACGTGCGCCTGCGTTCCTCCTATGTGACCAGTTTTTTCTTTTTTGACTCTTGGGAATAAGATCATTTACGTTTTTCATATGTTTAACGTTTCCTGCTGTTAATGTTCAACATCATCCCCTTTATCTTTCCCAGCTGTGTAATTTTTAATGAGTAATGGAATACTGCCATCTTTCTTTAAAACATGTAACTGCACCTCTTACTCAGAACTGCTCAAATGACCTTTGAGCAGTTCTGAGTAATTGCAAAATTTTGCAAAATACTTGCTTGCCTTACTTATTTGCAATGTTACGATTTTGCAATAATTGCTGTGGTGTTTAAGCATAGTGAAAGTACTTTTAACCTATTTTAAAAATGATTGCATTTTTTGTGTATCTTTTACACATGAAACCATTTAGACTGCTGAAATTTGTCCTCAGGTCTGCATTTCACACAGAGTGTACCCATGAGATAGTCCTCAGTAAATAGGAGTAAAAGTGATTAAAAAATAAGAATTATTTGCAGGGAAATTTAATTTTAGCTGCCATAAAAAAAGTACAAGTATATATTGATATTGGAAAAAATCAATCTGACCTTGTTTTATCTGCAAAACTGGCTTTCCTGTGAAAAAACATGATTCGTTTATTGGCTTATGAACCGCTCTTTTAAGGTCCCACCACAACATTTCAGTCAGGTTGAGATCTTTACTTTGATTAGGCCACTACAGCACCTTGAATTTTTATTTTCAGCAATTCTGTTGTAGATTTGCTGCTGTGCTTGGGATCTTTCTCATGTTGCATGGCCCAGTTTGAAACAAGCTTTGACTATTAAACAGATGGTCTCACATTTGACTCTAGATTACTTTGGTATACAGAGGAGTTAATGGTCGACACAATGACTGTAAGGCGCCCAGGTTCCGTGATTGCAAAACAAGCCCAAATAATCACTGTTTCACAACTGTGCTCAACAGTTTATATGCTTGTGTTTCTTAGCAATAAGAGGCTTGCTCCTGGTAACTCTTGCAAATAAGCCATATTTGTTCAATCTTTTTGTAATTGTACTGTCATGAACTTTAATATTTAACATGCTAACTAAGGCCTGTAGAGTCAGAGATGCAGCTCTTAGGTCATTTGCGGTTTGTTGGACAGTGTCGAATTGGGGGGAATTTGCAGAGACGTCCACTCCTGGGAAGATTGTGTCCTTTTATTAACACACTCCTGAACCTGCCAGACCAGAAAACTGCTAAAAATTCTGCTTTCATAGAAATGCTCCGACTTGCTGATGATCATTTAATCAAGCATATTTGATTAGCAGCACCTGGGTACTACTTAAGTATTTAATTCCAATGGAAGTCTCAAGAGTATTCATAGTTTATCATGTGGCTTCAAGGACCTGTGAAAGCTTTCTTTTTTGCATGACTGTATATGTGTGTATAAGAGGCAACTGTTTTTCAGGGGTCAAAGGTGAGTACCATCAGGTTTCTACTGAAGAAAAAAAAAAACATCCTGTATGTGAAATCAAAATTGTGTATGCCATAAAATAGCTGGTATATGATATCATTAATACTAACACAAAGGTATTTCACTAACTGTAATATAAAAATACTTAAAATCACCAGAATATTTTTTTTCCTTCTTACCCAGTGAACACCCATTTTGGGGCATCTAATGAGTCCCACTGTTTTTTAAAATATTTTTCTAGCTTTATTTTTACTGTTCTATAAATAAACTTTCTTCGTTGTGTTTTCTCTAGGTGAGAGACCCTACAAATGCCCCCACTGTGACTATGCGGGTACTCAATCTGGCTCTCTGAAGTACCATCTCCAGCGGCACCACAGGGAGCAACGCAATGCCTTATCAGCTGCCTCAAATTCCTCCTCCTCTGGTCTCACCTCCACTATCAACAGTCTGACCTCTGGAACCTCTGGATTGGTCAAGCAGCGCCGATCTCAACCCAACCACTGCCCGGTCAACCGGGCTCCAACAGACAACCCCGCCTCTCGACCCAGCCAGCAGTCCTGGCTCCTGGGACTTCCAGACCAGCGGGAGCATCGAAAGGCCTTAGCAGCTCTAAGGGATGTTGACCTAGAGACCCAGTACAGGTACCTGTCTGGAGTAATGGGCGCTCTTTACCAAGGTGGAATGGAAGGAAGCTGGATCAGGGAGTCTCCTCCACCAAAGGCACCTAAGGTGTCACGACGTAAGCCCCTTACTACAAGCCGAATGGTTCAAGCATCAAGTGACAAGGAAGTACCCGTGCCATCAACTCAGGAGGGTGGTTTTGAACCACTGGATCTGTCCCGTCGCACTTCACCTGGTCTTGGAGGGATGGAGGAGGATGGAGGCATGAGTGTAAGGGAAGGTGGTGAGGATGCCGTAGAGGATAGTTCAACAGGGGTCAAACTGAGCGAGTGTTTGTTTTGTCCTTTTCGAACATCATCAGCAGAGCTGATGGCCATGCATCTCCAGGTCAACCACACCAGTAAGTCCAGGCGCAAAAGAAGCTCTTCAGTGATCTTGGATGATGATGGAACCTCAAAGACCACAAGGCCAAGGATGGATCCCTCTGACCTCGACCCTCTGACAATATGGAGGCACGTAAGTGAGGCCGAGTCCCAGGCCTCCATGGGAGAATGGTCCTTAACTCAGTCCCAAACTCTTAATGGTCTCTCTCAGCACACAGCAGAACATCTGGGTAATGCTCTTGAACACCCAAACTCCATGTCCTCAGTGTCAAAGAATGTAACAGATGTTCCTGAACTCAAGGGCAAAATTGATGAAGAGAGAGATGAACAAGATGAAGAATTTGAAGAGAATTTGGAGAATAGCAGTCTGGAGGATTCACAAGACCAAGACCTGAGGATGTCCCTCGCTCTTTCACCAGCCCTGAGCTCTAACCACGTTGGAGGGGAGGAGGATAGAGTCTGAGGAGATTAAAATGTTTTCAATGACACCGCTTAAATTGGAATGTTGGGTTTATTGTTTTCCAACAAATTTTGACAAAGAATTGAAGAAAGGGCAGAAAGTATTACATAGAGAGAAGTTGTTTATGGTTAATGATGTTTTGCCCTGTCATACCTTCATTTCTGGGCAGTCTTGAGGAGTCTTGACAAAGAGGAGAGCCGAAGCTATGGTATTTCCTCCGTCATTATTTGTCTCCTTGGCTTTGTGGTCCACCACAAAATACGGTAAAATTCCTGTAAAAAGAAAGCGCATGGACGCATCTTTTCAGGATTTTGTCGGCCACATTTTCTATTTGTTTTTCAGACTTCACCGAAAGATGGGTGATTTTTACGATGATCTCCAATTTGATAATCGAAAGATCTAGGGCAAGGTCCTGCATCATTCTAGAGTCGTGCGTTTATCCCACACTTATAATGGACTGGTAAATCCCAGACTACAACACTAACCATGCTGGAGCCAGCTGCAACTAGATGCTCTCCTGACGGACTGACCACTGAACAGCTTCAGGTTCCTCCTCAAACTACAACAAACAGACATGGAGGAAAGTTTAGTCTAAAAACGTTTCAAGCTGCAAACCTCGGCTAAGCTATTCTTTATTAATTTAAGGCATGAGGCAACCGTTACAGGCCATGTGCTTTCCTTCAAGTATGTATCACTGCCTTGTTTGTCAGAAAAGTGTTTCTTGATGACTGTGCTAAAGAAAAACAGAAAGTTTGTAATATTTTTGTTCATTTCTTTTCAGTTAGTGCCTGTTCATGTATGTCGTCGAGAGAGTCTCTGGTATCCTTGCCCATCGAGGCTCTGATAGATCGTTCATTTTATCTGAATATACAGTTTAAACGATTTAAGTACAAAATATTTGTTAAAAGTGGTTCTAGGGTGTTGTGAATAGTTCAGTTGTAAAAGAAATGCTACATCATAGTGTATTGTCCTTGACACAGACTGTAGCTGTTTGTGGCTCAGCTTGAAAAGAACAAAAAAAAAGTATGTGATATAATGTGAGGAAAGGTCAAAAGCTGAGCGCTTAAAAAGGAGGTCAGAGTTCAACATTCAGTGTTTACAATGGTAGCGGTTGTTGGTTGGGGATGCAAAGGCACCAACTGAACACAGAGCGAGAGTCTGTGTGAGGGCTGAAGGGGCGACGCTTGAGCTCCTGAATACAATCAACTGACACATTGTTTTGAAGAGACTACGACTGTGTCAAAAAAAAGGAAAATTTTAACTTTTTACAAGGTAGAGAACGACAAAGAAAGCAGTCTAGCTGCCAGACAAGACTAAATCTAAGAAACAAACTGTACTCTTGGGTTACGGTGTGTTTTAGATAAGTAGTTTCCCTCTCTTCTTCTTCTTTTTTTTGTTTTAATAAGAAAAGAAAAGACAATGGTAGGAGTAATTATTAAAACACTAACAAACGCATAGGCATCCCAGTAGAATATGTGTAGCTTTTGTAAAGACGAAAAAAAAAAAGCAGACTTTTGTTTATTTTCCTTTCAAGATGCTTACAGAAAAAGGTTATCAATATAGGTGATATTGATTATAATGTTTGTGAGCTAAGACTAGTTGGAATGTCTATACAGAGCACTGTGCAAGTTTTTTTTTGAGTTCCCAAAGTAGTTTTCATTTTGACTTTATCAATAGACCAAACGTTTTTTCAATGGCAGTTGTCACTTTCGGTTGTCATTTTTAAGTGTGTAAATGTGTGGTTTCAGTAGATTTACCCCATCGATTAGCAAAATCAGTCAGCTAGGTTGTCAGTGTATCAGATATTCGACCACTGAACTGGTGGTTAGGAAAAAAATGAAGTGCATTTTGTTTTTTATGTGGAAACATCCAGTAATCATTTCTTTATCCTAGTTTGAAGGTATATTTATGAATGTGAGGCATTAATATTCTCTTACACTGGTTAACAGCCTCTATTTATCTGCTAAGACTCAAATTGATGGGGTAATTTATGATTGTGACCACTCTTTAATGTGCATTAATGTGATTAAGTTCCCTTTTTAGAGCACCTTATGAGTTTTGTAGTGAAAGTCCCTTAGTGGTGTCTCCTTTAACAACTACTGTCAATGCCACCGTGCCTTCTGTTTCAAGCACTTCCTGGTATATTTTGTAAAACTCACCAAAAGCACTTAGCCTATATCGACACACTCTCTTTCCTCTTTCCTATTCCCCTTCAACACATCAGCCCATTCTCTTGATCATCTTCTCCTGTGTTCACCTCCTGATCCCTCTATTTTTGTGTTTTTGTTTTTATTATTTGCCATTTTTTCAGGCCCATTGGGCCTTAAACAAGGTCACTAGGCCTTATGTTCTAGCATGGCTAGACTCTTAAAAGAATGAACTACCTACCCTTAGACAAGTAAAAATTGTTGTAGAAGTAGGGTTAGAGAACTTCGGGTCATAATACTAACCCTTGGTAAACCAAAGCCCAAGTCTAAGACACATATACGTTGTGTTTAATCTCATGAGGTGCCAAAACATGTCTGATGTGACACTAAATCAAATACACTAGAGGAAACAAAATAATTCACCGTTTTCCTTTTACTCTCTCTTTTTCCCCTCGTCATGCTTGCTCTCCCTCCATGTCCTGCTCTCATCTGTAAACAGTCTATCTCTAGCACCACTTGAAGGTGACGTGTACTATCTGGTATTGAGGCCTTTATTAGATTTTTATTTCAGTTTGTGTGGTGTTTGTTCAATGCCGTTGAGATGGAAAAATGCTCTTATAATGATAAGTATTATTGTTTTAGCATTATGGTTAAAAAAAAAAAAATCAAGAGAAATGTGTTGTTGAATGTTGTACAGATAGCATTAGAGATGTTGTGTTTTTTTAAGGAGAGCACAAACCCGAGCAATGGTCCCTCCAACTCCTCCCGCTGGCAGATGGGAATAAAATGGACTGCCAATCATCATAAAAGTCTAATGACAAAAAGTCCCAGAGCTGTGGCATGTTTTCAAAAGAAACAAAAGATTTGAATGTAAAAATGAAGCCAAGGCCTCATTATTTCCAAATTGATTGCAAAGAAACAAAAATCATCTTTATACCTAAGCTAATCATTTTACTCTTTTGAAGGTGTAGTTTAGTAGGAGTAAGACAAACACACGCACGGCTTTGTAGTGACTTGAAAACAGGGAAACCAGGATGTGCTTACCTGAAAACTGATGAATGCACAATTACATTCCAAGGATGCACAATTGGTGTACTTAACATGTTTAGCAATTTCTATTTTTTCATACTTTGAACACCTTCCTACTGTTTCATTGAGGTGTAGCAGTTTTTTACATGACGTCATACACACATTGCATGAAAGTTGTCTGCATATAGGATGTGATACAACCACTCGTAGCTACTGTTCCCAGACTGTTTGGCAAGTTGTTGCTGGAGGTTGCGAGTTGAAAGTGGTCTCAAAGAGAGTGGTATAAGGAAGATTTTGTTGTTCTTGCTTTGGCCACTAACAAACTGTTGTGGTTGCCTGTAGTTTCTACACAAGTTGGTGAATTATTTGCAAACACTCGCAAACTGCTTCCTCAGTGGCATTAAACCTTGAAAGAAATTGTAACACAAACAGAGAATGTTCACCTTCAAAGTAAAAGCCAAGTAATTTTAAACGATGTGGCTTTTGCTTTGAAGGCAAAAGTTTTACTACTGCTCTGAGAGTAGCTGGCAAGTGTGTGCAGATAAGTCAACATGTTCCTTGTAAACCGTGGGCGACTGTAGCAGTTTTCTAGGAATAAAGGCTTTCACCAACTAGTCAGTGAATAAACATTTTTTGCTAGCAACTGGTGGTTGGCAGATGATCACAGCCTCATCTCTAGACCTGTGTGTCTGGGGCCTTAGTCACCCTGCAGTGTCACACATCCGAAATAGCACACAAGTTAACATCATGTTAGCCATCATGTTATTAGCAATGACATGACTGCAAAACATAAATAAGCTATATATGGTGTAAAAGAGAAAAAAAGACTTCTAAAAGCTAAGCTGCTATTGTGTCATCAGATATGTGCCTAGTTTGTGTAAGAAATAGTACTGCTGTTCAGTGAAATCAGTTATAATTAATGCACTGAGGAAGACGTTATCCACTAACTGACCCTGGGTAATGCCTTGATATTTTAAACCAACAATGGCATCTTGTTGGGCAGTGTTTTGATCTAGAAAATAAAAAATATGGTTGTATATGTCCTCTGTCATTTATATAATCACTGTCAGAGTGCTGAACAACCACACGTAGTAAACACAAGGAAAGAAAACTACTCATGCTAGCAATGCTAATGGTAGCTACAGGTTTTCCTTCTATTAAACTTGTTTAGTCTAAATTTAAAAGTACATTTAGCCAAATAGGAGACTACAAACAGGCCTACCTTTGTCTTGAGATACTAAGACATCAGAGCAGATTGACATGTTTAATATGTAACAGTTTATTTGCCAAAAGATTATTGAAGCAAAAAGAGTATATAACATCCTGTGTTAGCTAGCTTGTCTATATTGTTACGGTTAAACTTTACTGTTAAGTTCAAACTGCTTTTTACCGAGTAGAGTCTGCCCCCTTTTTTTGTGGTATTTACCCTTGTCTGGTATTTATTCATTAGTTGCTTAAAAAATGTTCTCAAAGTTGATTATTGCCCTGAAGAAATAAGATTACATCATGTTTTGTGTATCAGCAGCAACTACAAATTCTGTTTTTAATTAAATAGTTGTAAACTGTAATTTTGTAATAGCTATTAAGAGTATTGTCAGATTTTTAAGGTGCATTCCCAATTTTTAGAATAATTCACAATTAGAAATAGAGACAAAATCAGCTGACAATTTAACAAAGTATTCAAATGTTTCCAAGAAGATTGCTTGTGTTTGTCTGACTTCAGTTAAGTTTTTTGCCAAACAATTGTTAAAAAATCAGCGAATTTTTTGCACAATTTTCAATTTGCTTGCTTGTAATTTACAAATAGATGTGAAAACGGCACCTTATATCCTGATTGTAAATCAGAAAATTCTCCAGAAAGGATACATTTGTCATTTCAAAGGGTATTGTTCTTTTTTTTTGTAATATGACAAATCTTTTGTGAGGTGAGGGGACCACGCTGGGTTTGGGCTCTTGTGTAGTTTACTGCCATTGCAGTGAGGGAAAACTGACCTAACATAGTAGTGACTAATATAACTTTGTGGACAGATAAAAAAATAAATAAAAATAAAACACATTAGAAATAAATAAACACAAAACAAATCCTGTCTCTCTCTTTTTTATACCTGTTCATTTAGGATGCAGTTGTTCTTTAAAGTGTGAAAACGCTCAGTGAGACAGCTTTATTTTGCATGTTTATCTGCATTCTATAAGAACGTGTTTGTGACTTCAGAATTTGAGATGTTGAGATGCTGCATCTGGTTGAAGTGGGTGAAATACAGAAAGCTTGAGCTTGTTGCAAAGGGAGCCCTCCTGTGGCCTCCTGGCCGATATTGAGGGGATTTAAACAGGCTTCCCTCAGTCTTGATATTCATTTCTGCTTACAGGTCACAGAGATGTTTGCTTTAAAGACTGATAACTTAGCAAATCTAATATTAGAGATCTGTAAATGTATATCCATTAATTATGATTTCATTTGTGTTTTACAGCAGTGGTTCCTAATCAAATCCTGCCTGTTTAAACTGAGTAGCAAGGGCTGCTAAGACTGAATTTTCCCTATTTCCCGACTAAGAAGATTTAAATTTATTTAACCTGTAAGCTGCACAGTTAGCGCTGTACTGGCATGTCCTGCTGGGAAATGAGAAATGTTACTGTATATTCACAAAAGGACAGCAATGCAAAGTAATCTGAACATATAGGATCTGTTCGTTTTTGGGTTTTTTTTATTCATTAAGCTTATCTTTATGGAAGTTTTTTCCCTTATTGAAAAAAACAAAACATTTTTTGCCATCTATAAATAAAAGAAATCTGGATTATGATCTCAAAATATTTACTTCTTAACTCAAAATTTCAGGTTATTTTCTCATAAGTTTGACTTACCAAGTCGACATTTTGATTTATGTTGGGGTTTTTTGTTTTGTTTTGTTTTCTTACATTTTTTCCAGTGGCAGAAAGAAGCTTTTACAAAACTGTGATGTTTTTGGCATTTATGGTAGATTTTTTTGCATCATGCATATTCTGTCATCTGTGCTTGTGCTGCGTGATTTCCTTGATTTCATGTTAGCCTCTAATTTGGGCTCCATTTGGCATTTAAGGCCTACTTACAGCACTCTAAATGTTGTGTGGGTTGCATGCGACCCAAATGTCAAGGCACCCCTGACATCTGGGCCAATAAGGGTTGACCTGTGGCTGAGTGTACACAGCCGCAGTCACCGTGAGTCAGTGCTGTCAGTCAAGGATGAGTGTGTGGCCCACATTTGAACTGCACATGTGGGTCATAACTGGTGCTGACATTTTCCTCCAGAAGGAGGATGTGGACAACAAGGACCACTGCAGTTATGTCAATGTCTTTGAGTACCTAATGTGTTCTAATAGTATTATTTGAACGTGGAAAGGGTTCTATTATTTACAGCAGCTATGAAATCCCCAGGCCAGGTGCAGGCTAGGATCAAATGAGATACATAATGACAACAGCACCATCAAGTGGAGACACTTGGCAGGGTTGAGCAGAAGGGAATCTGTTTTCTGTCCTTCTGTGTTTCCTCTTCCCTTATCCCTGACACTAACCAGTTATGTCTGCTTACTTCCAAGCCTTAGAAAAAAGATAGGTAGCTCTTAAAATAGATTCAGAAATTCTAAACACCCTTTTTAAAGTTAAGTGACCATGATCAGACATGACATTACATCAAATTAACATTTAAACACATACAACTGTAAGTTTAAGATTGTTTAAATAGAACCCCCGCCACCCACCCCCAGGCAGATCGACAGAAATACCAATGGTATTGACACAAAAGGTACTGGTATTGGATTGATACTTTGTTTCTGTTCTCTCAGTGTGTAGCCCACTGAATTGTGTTAGCCTATAGGCTATAGATAGCACATTTAAACAACAGAAGTTGACCCAAAGTGGTTAAGAGACAGGGAAAAAACCCACAGTTTCAAAACACACCAAGAGCTTAAAGGTGTGTGTTGTTGTCAGAATTAATTATTGTGGGAAAATAAACATCACAGTGATTCACTGGTCATTAAAATGTGTTCAGAATTGCAAATGCATGATGATTCATCTATAAATGAATGACAGACTGCTCTATCATGTATACACGGCCTTTATAAGTGAATAGTATTGGCATTGGTATCAGCAATAATGCTCCTGCATTTAACTTGGTCTCAGATCGATACCAATATTTTCAGTATGCTGCAAAAACACAATTTACACTTTCTGCTTTTGCAAACGTGGTTTATTTTGAAACTCTGGACAGGAAATCGGATATTTATTCTGAGTGGGATGTGGAAAATAGCATCCTTGTGTTGTGAAGCCTCTCCCACCCCACATAAAAAGTTTAGAACAGGATGTCACTGCAGTATATTCGTGTGTTTGCAGGCTGCACGTGTTTTCAGCTCATGGTCATTTCAAAGCTGAAAAAAAAAATCATAACTATAACACATCAATTACCACGCTTATGTAAAAGGCGTATCTAAATGCTCCAGGGTTATACTTCTTATTACCTGCCTATTAGCCTACATGTCTGTACCAGGGCAATAGTGTGCTCCCTGGTGACTGGTTGAGACTGAGTGGGCGAGACAGAAAGAGAGAGAGGGAGGGAGAGAGAGAGAGCGCTCCTGTTGCCCATAAACCGCAGCGTTGCTGTCACTAAAGCTTCCTCCCATCATCTGCACCGGAGAGCTGAGCATCTCCTCACTCTGTCAGCCTACCTGCTTCACTCGGTCTCGGAGCCTCCACAGTCCACTCAGCCCACCACCCCCTTCCCTCCATCACTCTTTCATCTTTTAATTTTTTATTTTTTCCCAGAGTCTGTGAAGCACACACTGCAGCACTCTCTCGCGCGCTTCTGGCTGAAGGACTGAGCACGGAGAGCAAGAAAGACCCAAGTCCACTTCTTCTTCTTCAGTTGCAGAACTCCCTCCGCGCATCTTCCCAACATGAGTGAGGTGAGTATGTTACAAACTACAGCTTGTGCTCGGTGTTTGGGACTCGATCACTTTCTTCTGTTTTTAGCGGTGCACGGTCTACAAGTGCAGTTCCTGGACTTGGTTTTATTACGCGCTGCAGTCCGCGCATTCTACCTCCGTGCTGAGCCGTAATTTCCTCCACGCGTGTCCGCATCTGCACCTGTGTGGAATTAACCGTGTTATCTCTCGTCCCCGCGAGCACGCACGGGTGCATCACATCCGATCAGATCAAACTGCTGGTATTTTTGTCGTTTGTCCAGACCCCCCCACCCCTCACCAAATCCCGCTACGGCGAGGTGCGGTTAAGAATCGGAACAACGTGTCTTAGCGCAGCGCTTTTTGCTCCTGCTTGGCTTTGATCCCGAGACTGACAGAAGTGCTGCAATGAGAGCAGCAGCAGTGGCACCAGCTCACATCGCCAGTGGGCACTATGGACATGGTGATGGAGCAGAAGGGTTTTCCCAAAACCGGGATGTCGGGGCTTGTGGAAGGCAGGGAGGGAGGGATTTCATAACATCCAAATGATGAAATTCCAGCATGTGAATCATTTCTCATTTAGCAAGTGAAATGAACCGCTCTGCAGTACAGTTCTTTCCAAAGCTAGGGCTTTCAGGCTTTATCTCAAGGATTCATGCAGTACATAAAGTTCCATATTTACTGCAGAACCACTCAGTGATTCATTCTCAAGCTGCTTTTTCTCCTTTGTGTAATGAAGTGGTTTTCTGGTGTGGAAATGTGTGTGGTGGTGTTGGGGGAGAATCCATGGAAGCATTAAAAGTATGCATACCTTGTCTGTAGGTATAAGCTCACCAGCTTTATTGCTGAGATGCATCACTCTCCCAGTGGTTTTTCATGGTCGGAGCGGGTTCTACTTGCAGCTCGCGTGTCAGTTCTTCATTATTTCTGGGAAATAATCCTTAAAGCTTTAAGCTGCAAGTTGACTTAGAAGTAGAAAGGAATGATGTATTACTCTTGTAGGGGTCTTGAACAGTCACCCTCCTTAGACCTCATATTAATTACTTGTGCATAATCTCTAAGATATTCATCTGAGGTGGAGTCATCGTGACTTCCCTTTCCATAGGCGGTGGAATGGAAATGATAATCAGGCAGATTAAAAGATAGCCATGTTACGTAACTTACCAGCTTGTACAGTGGAGTGTCATGTCAGGAGGTGCTGAGATGGTCGCTGAATCGATCACTTCAAGCGTAGATAAAAATAGCCTCCCTGTGGAGCGATTATTTCCTCTCTTCTGTCACAGAAGTGGAGCAATGGTCCAGTGGGACTGTTCCTTCTGTATGTGTAATGTATTTCACTCTTCAGCCCGGGGCAGATGGGACGTGTCACTGTCTTTTGATATGTAGCAGATGATGCCACTGCTGCACATGGGGGGATTTGAAATGTAAACACACACAGTGAAGGATAGAGCATCTGCCGGTTACCTCTGCAAATCACTAGATTTCCGAAGCCTGTCTCCTGCATGTGTGCAAAGTTGTGGGCTGAAGCTAGTGGCGTCATAAATGGGGGAAAAAGGAAAGAAGAACTGGAGGTTTTGCCTTTGTGAAGCCATTTAGATTTTAAAAAGTGCATCTGCTGATGGAAAAAATGCACTTTTTTTCCATCTGTCTGCACAGACAGACAGTGCCTAAAAGGCCTGAGCTGATAATGAACCTGGGCTTCAGTCATGATCCCAATCAAGAGAAAATGTAAGAAAAACAAAAAACAATAACTTTTATTGATATAGTTAATAGTCTTATTACAGATGTACAGAATTGCATTACAACAATAGACTGTATATAAAAGATGGACATAAAAATGGTGCTTGACGTCAGACTGGGTATAAAGACTTCCTATTTTAAAGAGTTGAAATTATTATATCTGTTGTTGTCTTTAACAACAAGTGAACATGTTTTGACAAAAAGGTTGAATGCTAAGCTATCAGCTAACGCTGACTAGCTAATTAACAAGATGCATTTATAACAGACCCACATACCTGCTGCTATTTGTTGGATGGTCCGCTAATACCATCCCAAAAGATGGTACTAATATATTCATAGCACCACAAACCGCATTGTTTTCCATAAAACGTATTAAAATAGTCCCAAAGCCAACATTGCTACAGAAGCAGGTGAAGGTTCCAGTTTTAGTAACTGGAAATAGCGAGTGTAAAGTGTCCACACTGGAAGCAGTTCACAGTGATGTGGAAACCAGAGAGAAAGTCAGCGAGCTTCAGTGACTAAAGGTGAAGTAACTGCAGTGGGCGAGAACTTAACTTCCAGGTGAGCCACTGAAGTGATTACCAATAAGAGTGCAGGACACTGCTGATAGTAAATACACTGGAGTTATTTAGCCACCCAGAGACTAATCAAAGCGATGTGCGATAAGCGAATCGCTTCCAGTGTGGACTCAGCTTAAGGTGCTCCATGTTTTTCGTTGGCAGACTGTAGGGAGGTACGGACTGTCCGTCTACCTGCAGAGAGCATCAGATGGAGGCAGTCCATCAGCTAGCCAAGCCGCAGTGACGAGCAAAGTTCTAACATACAAAGAGCTGAACTGAAACAGTGGCAAGTGTCCACTGTAACCACTGTTTGTACTGTACATACTTTTGAGCTTTGATCACTTGTCTTGCTTCTCCCATTCCTGGTGAACTCCACAATGGGCAAAGCCTCTGCTTTCCTTGATTTTCGTGATTCCCTTGATCCTTGATTCTCTTGAACACAGGGCTCTGTGGCGATTGAGTTTTTAGCACTTCCTCTTTTTGTTTTTAATTTAAGAGGCTGATGCTCGACTATAGCCGATACCCGCTCACTTTCCTGCTTATATTCTAGTCCTTCAAGTTAAAACTGACATCTCAGAAGCACGTTTGGCCTTAAATGTTACATTTTCTCACACTACATGAATGCAGCTGCCTGAAATGAGCCGACACAGTGTTATTTGTAACCGGCCTATACCGTCCCACCTCTAACCCCATTTGGACTGATACAAGTTGAACCCGTGATCCTGTGCATTAGGCTGCAGTCATGGCGCAATCCCAGAGGATGAGGCGCTAAGTGGGGTGTAAAAAGGCATTTCTCTCTCTCTTGCTCTCTCTCTTTTCTGTTTTTAAATTGAATTTTTTAAATTTCAGCTTTAAACTTCCTCTCTGACGTTTGAGCGTCAAAACACTGAGCTTGATAACAAAAAAGTGTGAGTAAGGAACACATGCATAACACACATTTAACAACTGGTTAATGACTACAAGAACATATGTTATCTTAATGTGCACTTCCCCTTTTTTTAAATGTAGCGGAAGAAGATGAGGGCGTGTGTGCTAACTCTACAGCGAGTTCAGCCTGTGTGTGTGAGCTACGCTCAGCCTCACTGAAGTAATGCTGATGAGCTATCGTAGCGCACCTTCTCACTGCTTTGACAAACTGTCTCCTGCAGCTGAAATCCTGTCGCCCGCTGCCTCATTTCCTCCTCTTTCCCTCTCTCTCTGTCTCTTTTTTTATGAGCTTCTATTCATCTCCCCTTCTCTCTTTGCCTTTTCCTCTCCTCATTAAAGGCTTCGCCGTATTCTCCTTAGCAACAGCAAGAGGACTCAGGCAGGGTATTAACACTTGCGCGCACACATCCGGGAGCCAACATCTGCACAGCAGGAGGCGCTGAAGGAGTCAGAATGAGAAGAAGCGACGGGGGAGAGAGGCGGGAAATGGGGGTGGGGGGTGAAGAGGGGCAGACAGTTTTAAATTTTGCGGGAATATGAATGGGAAACGCGGCCATTGGAATGAGTTCGGGGACATTACGCAATTCGTGTTTGGCTCCATTTCCAGTTTTGGCAGCTGTTTGCTGGCTTTTCCCTTTTATCCTCGCTCCCTCTCGAAACCAGGTCGGCATTAAGAGGAGAAAACAAGATTTGTATTTTTTAATACTTTGAAAACAAAATCCCGTAATCCAAAGGGGCTCAGCAGAGCATGCGCGCACGCTCGCAAGAGGAAGGTATAGCTTTCTCATTATGCTGATAATTAACACTTGAGCACGCAGCACACCCACTCACCCTCCCTCGCCTCCCCTCCCTAAAAGCCACCCTCTTCCTAGCAAGCTGGCAGGGGATAATTATCGGGGTCTGATGCGGCTCCAAGGCCAATCTCAAGCTAGTCAAGTAAATCTGAGAAAGCGCCAATCTTTGTTTCTCTTTGTCAGTGTGTCTCTCTCCATCTGTCAGTCCCTTTTCCTCACTCCACCTTCCTCCCCCCCCCCCCCCCCCCCCCAACCAACACCCCCTCCCGCCTCAACTCAGATTGTGCTGCATCTGGCATGTTTGGAAATCACTGGCTTTCCCCTACTCCTTCATGGAGGTATAATCCTTTTATTTTTGACTATAAATACATTTCTGCTGAGCTTTTAGAGGCTTTCCACTGCCTCCTTCCCTCCTCTCTGACAGGGAGTGCAGCACTAAGCCCCATCAGTGTGTATGGCTTAAGAAATGTACTCTGTTTTTTTTTTCAAAGGAGACACTGTTGAGAGTTGAGCAGAGACAAGCGCAGGCTGAGAGAAGGGACCAGTAAGAGATGTGTCCTTCTATTAAAGGAAACCTAAAAATGTGCCATCTGTCTCTGGGCTGTTGTACCTTCTTTTTAGCCATCTTTTTTTCTTCTTCTTCTTGTCCAATCATCTTTCTCCATTTCTCCTGGGACTCGGGCTCAAATGATGAAATGCAAATACGTACGCTCAATGGCAAATTACTTTGAATGCGTGGATAGTTGAATAGTGTGGAATATCTACCTTTCGTGAACTGTCTTGAGCCCTTGTCTACAGAGGTGAAGGATGTGTCTTGCAAGAGAAAAGCCGTAAACTCTCACACTTTTTAAAAAACTGGGAAGCCAAAGGTGTTTTTAGCCACGCAGATGTGTTTAAGGTATTGTTCAAATGTTTGTAGTTTGAAAAAAAAAAAAAAGCAGTAAGACTGTCAGTATGTCTGGCGTGATAGAAATAGAATAGAATTCAACTTTATTGTCATTGCACATGCACAGGTACAGGGCAACGAAATGCAGTTTGCATCCATCCAGAAGTGCTTTAGTGATATAGATATATTACAATATATATTAGCAATAATATAGATATGTAGTATATTACAGAAATGGGTCTATTATGGTATGTTATAATGTACACGGTATGAAGTATGTTGTGAATATTCTATAACTATAAGGTATGTACAGGCTGTAGTGAGTACAAGCTATGTACAGGCTATGAACAGGATATAAATATGAAAAACTATACAGAATATGAAATAAATAACTTTACAGAATCTGAGATATACAGCTATACAGAAATGGGAACTATGCAAGTTGTAAACAGTTGTAGGATTAAAGATTATCGAATGTACAGAATGATTATTTACACAGAGCTATACAGTAGTGCAGTTAAGATAAGTGAGGGTGTAGATAGTTTCTACAGAGGCTATATAAAGTGCTGTGGTTGTGAGTGGTGGTTCAGTCCATGTTATTATTGTGTGTTTGAGGGTACAGTTGTCCATTGTGGGTGTGTGTATGTTCAGTCCATGTGTTAACGTGGGTCAGATGTCAGGAGGCAGAGTTCAGGAGTCTGACAGCTGTGGGGAAGAAGCTGTTCCGGTACCTGGTGGTCTTAGTCCGGAGGCTCCTGTAGCGCCTCCCAGAGGGCAGGAGGGTGAAGAGTCCATGTGATGGGTGACTGGGGTCTTTGATGATTTTCCCAGCCCTTTTCAGACACCGCTTCCTGTAGATGTCTTTTATGGCAGGAAGTGGTGCTCCGGCGATGCGCTGGGCAGTTTTCACGACCCTCTGCAACGCCTTCCGGTCCGAGGCAGAGCAGTTCCCGTACCAGACTGTTATACAGTTGGTCAGGATGCTCTCGATGGTGCAACGATAGAAGTTCACCAGGATGTCTGAGGACAGGTGGTTCTTCCTCAGAGTCCTCAAGAAGAAGAGGCGCTGGTGAGCCTTCTTGACCAGCTTGGAGCAGTTGGTCGTCCAGGTGAGATCCTCGGAGATGTGGACTCCCAGGAACTTGAAGCTGCTCACACGCTCCACAGCCGTCCCCTTAATGTGGATGGGTGGATGTGGGTCAGCATTCCTCCTGTAGTCCACGATGAGCTCCTTGGTCTTCTCGGTGTTAAGCAGCAGGTTGTTTGTGTCGCACCACTCAGCCAGACGATCCACCTCCTCCCTGTAGGCGGCCTCATCGTTGTCACTGATGAGGCCAATCACCGTGGTGTCATCTGCAAACTTAATGATGGTGTTGGAACCATCAGCAGGTCTGCAGTCGTGGGTGAAGAGGGAGTAGAGGAAAGGGCTCATCACACAGCCTTGTGGTACACCGGTGTTCATTGTGATGGTAGATGAGCAGTGGTTATCCAGCCGGACATGTTGGGGGCGGTTGGTCAGGAAGTCCAGTAACCATTTGCAGATGAGGGAACTGATGCCCAGGTCTGTCAGTTTCCTGATGAGTTGTGAGGGGTGGATTGTATTGAACTGCTGAACTGAAGTCTATAAACAGCATTCTGGCGTAGGTGTTGTTGTTGTCCAGGTGTGAGAGGACAGAGTGCAGTGCGATGGAGACTGCATCCTCTGTGCTCCTGTTCTGGCGGTATGCGAATTGGTGGGGGTCCAGGGTGGGGGGGAGACAGGATTTGAAGTGTGCTAGGACCAGCTGCTCTAAGCACTTAGTGATGATGGGGGTGAGTGCTACTGGGCGGTAATCATTGAGGCAAGATGGGTTGGAGTTTTTGGGTATCGGGACGATGGAGGTGGATTTGAAGCAGGCCGGTACCACAGCGTGGGCCAAGGACAGATTGAATATGTCTGTGAGCACTCCTGCAAGCTCCCCAGAACACGCTCTGAGAACACGCCCGGGGATGCCATCAGGGCCTGCAGCCTTGTGGACATTGATCCTGCTCAGCACCGCTCCTACATCGATATGTACATCGATATGTATGTGTGATATGTACTCAACTAGTAACATCTAAATCAGTTGGTAGCACAGTGATGATCTGTTAAACAAATCTGGATGATCCGGTGTTTTTTGATGGCATTTTACTGTACTGTAATGTTATGGAGCACTTAAATGTCCACCTGTAAGGGTGGACATTTAAGTGGTTGTCCTGCAAACAGCAGCTTGCACCAACACTGATGTCACAGCTGCTGGCTCGAGTTTTGCTTTGCTGTCATTTTGGCCGGGTGCACACCACACCTGTCACTTTCTTTAACCTCTCACGGGGGGCCACGGGTTGGGTTGAAGACACATCTGCACAATAGTGTCAGTTTATACTGCCACTTCAGTTTTGCAGCAGTGCAGATGTTCAGAGATTCTCACATAATACAAAGGGAGAACTGCAACCATTTCGAAAGATGAGCTGTCTGGAGGAGGTTCAACTTCTCCTCCTCCTGTATGTACCAGCACTGCGGATGCAGAGGTTTTGCCTGAGTGACGACACCTATTATTTATGAGAATACTGCAGTGGGTACCTGCGCCCTCAGTGCTGGTGTAAATGGTTACTGCACTGTGGTGACATCACTGTTTCCCTGTGGTGTCGCCATGATAGGCCCGTAATGGTAATGGTTCTGATTTCGCTGCTCTGTTTGTTATTTAAAGGATTTGAAACAAACTTAATGGTTAAAGGTTTATAAGTTCACCTCCTTAGTGCAGACTGAAATATGTCGACAACTTGAGGATTGATTGCTGTGCAGTTTTATACATACACTCATGGTTCTCAGGGGATAAGCCCTAACAACTTTCCCTCTAGAAATATACCGACAGCTAATGCTATAAATCTTTTACTATACAAGATTTTATATTGTCCAACAGTCCAGGATTATTGGTTATTCTCTTGTAGAAGTCACTCTACAGATAGTCTCCATACCTTTTGTCAGATTGTTAAAGATATTTGCTTTTTTCATTAATATTATTAGCTTTAGTTATAAGCACAAAAATGTTTATTATTCAATATTTCAACTCATTTTAAAAAGCCAGATAAAACTATGTATCAGTGAAAGATGCATACCTTAATCTTCACAGTGTTGTTTTTCTCTGGTTCATTGTTACCAGGATGTGAGAGGATACAAGTATGTCCTCTCACACACTTACTATCCCCATCTACCTCCAGGAATCCCAACTATTTCTGAATCTCTCGCTCACCGCACAGACCCCCACCCACTGACTTATATAAAGCCATTAACTGGCATTGTGCTATTTTTAGTGGGCAGGTACAATGTGTTACAGCATGAGATTGTTATGACTCGAGAACAGAGGCCGAGGGTGGCTGAGCTGCAGTATTTAATGGATGGAGGATTGGGCTCTGGTTTTAAAAATAAAAGTGGTCACAAAGTCAACAGAAAGGGTTGAAAACATTTAAGCGGTTTTATGCACCAAAAGTCTAAAATGTTCTTATTGCTTACGTTGCATTACTATTTATTAGCCTGACAATCGTGTTTATGTTTACTTGGATGCACAGTGTTTACTCTCAGGTCAGACGGATTACATATACATACTGTAAGCACGTGTACTCCAGACAGGTTAAGCTCTTAAGCTTGATGATGTCTGGCCTGTACATTTAATAAACAGTACATCCACAATAAGAACATAATCTTGTGATCGTTGCACCCATTAAACCTCTGTTCTATTTGTAAGTCAGAGTCAGTTACAGCTCCAAGCTCAGCTCCAGCTGTAATTGTATTAGAGCCTAAAGTTCATTAGAACCTGAAGCCCATCAGAGTCCATTAAGATCAGCAATTATAAGCAGTGGTTTGAACAGGCTGAAGCATCTGGGGATATGAGCAGCTTCGTCCACTTAATGTACAGTAAGAGCAGCTTTGAGCAGATGTTGAGCTCGCACAGTATCACACACTCAGCACCAACGCACATCTGGCCAGCCGGCCAAAACACGGGTCATTAGACGAGTGTTCTCAGCGAAGGGATGGAGAGAGGACGAGGAGGAGGAGTACACTGAGGGGGCAACAGGGTAGAGGAGATGGAGACAACAAACGGGTGGGCGTAAAAATTGAAGGGTAGAGTGCAGGAGAGGACAGAAGAGGAGATAAAAAGAGGGAGGCGAGAGCATGAGTTCACCCAGGCTAAAGTAAGCATATGGGAGAACTATAAGATGGATAAAAACAGCCCACCAAATGGCATGTGTTATGTAAGAGGAGAGGGAAAGAAAAAAAAAAAGAGGCAGGAAAACGAAAGATGGATAGTTGGACAAAGAAAGCCCCAGCTTAAATTCAGCTTCGCTTTTATTTATTTTTTTTCTTGGCACAATTAAGAAATAAAAGTCACTAACAATGTCGCCTCTTACCGATGATGCACCCTCCCTCTGGACCGAGTAGTAATGAATCCAGTATTTTGACGCATAATTATTACATCCCTCCTGGACTAGTTACCACTTTTATGGGGCTCATTTATCTTTTCAGCTGGTTTTCCAACAATGTTTTAATTTTATGATTATGTCGACATAGAACCAATATGTTCTCCAGCACGAGGCTGAGCCACTTCATAACCTCTTTATTGTCCTGCTGGTGTTTCGTTAGAGCAAGAGCGGAGCCTTTTGTTCATCATGAAGGTATTCCTCCCAGCAATTAAAATCCTCGCTACTGTCTAAAGAAATATTGGATCGTTTAATCAAATGGTCGTCTTGAGTCGACTTAAAGTCAGAGTTGAATCTGATTTTCTCATCATTTTATGTGTGATGATAATTCTGCTCAGTGCTGTTGGTTGGTATTGGCGGGAGCCGTGTTTGTTTACTGGATTAATCTTTTGGATTTATTGGATTCAATAACATTGGTTGGGTGTTGGTAAGCCTAGATTGGTAGTTGTGATTCTTTGCCGAGTGCTAATGTCAAGCTCAACAATATATAGAGTTTTAGCTAAACAGCCTTGGGTAGTGGCAAGGAGAGGACACAAATCTTGGGCATGACGGCAAATATTTCACTTGGACAAACTGAGTTCAAAGGAAATGAAGTACATAAGTCAAAGAACAGGCTGAATAAGCAAAGGTGAGTCACAGGAACACAAAGGAGGTAGTAGAACAGACAAGCTAACAAGCAAACAAAGGAGGGAAACACAAGGGTAGATGTACTCAGAGCACTAATTAACAGGGAACAGGGTAAAAACAACCATGGAGGAGCAAACAAAGGATGGAAAAACACAGGAATTCAAACCAAAAATAGACACAACAGAAATCTAGCTCTCAATGTAAGTAAATAAAACACAATAAAATAAAAAGTAAAAATATAACATACCATAACAATGTAAAACAATAAAATAACATATATAAAACAAAAAATTAATTAAATTCTTGTCTGTATAAAACTGCCCTCAGCTGCTTTTTAAAAGTCAACGTATGACTTAAAGACAGCGGCCTTGGTACCACGTCCTAAACAGTACATGGGGCCAGCAGTGACCCCTGACCTGAAGACCAAAGGAAGCATGTAGTTTCAACAGGTCAGAGATAAACTCGGGAGCTTGACCATGTAGGCCCCTAAAAGTAAAAAGTAAATTTTGAATGTGAAACCGAACATTTACTGGCAACAATGAAGAAAAGCCAAAACTCAAGTAATGTGCGATCTCCTGTTAGTGCCAGGTAAAAGTGTTGCTCAAGAATTCTGTATAGTCTGAAGGCGATCCAAAGCTGATTTGTTGAAACAAGTAAATAGACTGTTACAGTGATCCAAACAGGAAGAGATGAAACCATGAATGATCATCTCAAGTTTAGCCTTTGTCACCAATAATCTGAGTTTAGAAATATTCCTTAGATCAGGGGTGTGGCCTCAAGGGGTAGTGTCCTATACGTGTTAGATGTCACCTCTTGTCAACACACGAGAATGACTAGTTCATTACCAGGCCTCTGGAGAACTTCAGGACATGTTGAGAAGGTAATGTAGCCATTTAAGTCAGCTGTGTTGGATCAAGGACACATTTAAAACCTCCAGGACACCGGCCCATGAGACCTGGAGTTCCCCACTCCTGCCTTAGATGATAAAAACAGTTCAAGTAGTTGTTTGGAGTGATGCTCAAGCAACATTGAACTGACACCCAAATTTCTGACTCAATTGAACAGAAGAGCCTAAGAAGCTGATATACTGCTTAATTTCTGAAATAATATGGCCTGAATGCCAAAGTCAAGCAGAGGCACAAACACAGGCAAGGCAATTACTACAGACACTACTATACATAGTAGACAAGTTGTGAACTAAAATACTGTAAAACGCAAAACTTATCTTATCCATAGAAACAAAATAAAACAGTCAAAAACTGAAGTATGAACCAACACAAAGATTAGCAAAACAGCAACTAAGAAAGCCACGGGGTGAAAAATGAAATAGAAATCTCAACAATATCAAAAGAAATCCACCTCGCTAAAAGAATAATAAAGCAATCAAATCAGCAATCCAAAACTTCAACCGCTAGAATAAGAAAATACAAACAGGAAGCCAAACTTCAACGCAGGGGTGAGTCGCTCATCGGGCATTGCTTTGTTGCTGTTGATTACATGGAGCGATTCCAGGCTTTGGTTGCCTTGGTTACCCTCTATTGTATTCACTGCCCTGTCATATGTCAATCATTGGTATCCTTGCTTTAAGTACCCACTGTCACCTAAGTCTCTCGACTTTTTATTCTAAATTTAAATACCCCAGAACTATGACACGAAGACTCAGATATTATTCCACATCTTTATACAGTCTACAGCTGCAAAATTGTAATGTCAAATTTTAAGGATGTCAAGAAGTTTAAGATTTGCAGTTATTTCTACAGGTAAAGGTTTTCTACAGTCTGCAAATTGATCAGCAGATCCTGTGGACAGTTCAAAAGACTACATTTTAAGCTAATAAGGGACGCTCATTTCAGCTGTAGTTTTTCATCTTAGGTGATAAGCAAAAGAAAATACAAACTACATAATAAACATACAATCTATCCATCCATCCTCTTACCACTTACCCAGTTCAGGGCTGTGGGAGTGAGACTATCCCAGGTGTCATAGGGTGAGAGCTAGGGTGAACTCCAGACAGGCCACCGGTCTAAGAGCAAGACAGTAAAAACAATGATAGTGATGATAATATTCATGTATATGGATGATCTGGAATCACCAGATAGCATAACAAGCAAGTCTTTGGGCTGTGGGAGGAAGCCCGAGTATGAAGGCAGTGAACACAGTTGTGATTTGTTAAAGAGCTGATCAACTGGGAAGCAGTGGTGACTGATATACCCCTAAAATTCTATCATGATATTTAAAGGAAATTTGAAATAATAATACTTTGTATCTTAGATCGAGCTTCTTAACCACCATGTTAACATCAGTAATTTCCATCCATCATTTTGCTCTTCTGTCATGTGGAGTGCAGCTATCGAATGTTCCGGAAACACTTGGTTGAGTCCTTTATTCGTTTTTGCTAGCATCTCTTCCATCGTAGCCTGGTTCTACTATATGTCAAGTGGTGAAACAAGTTTGTTTCCACCTTCAGTTTCCTGCATATTTTACAAAGTACTGTGCTTTGTTGGAGGCAATTGAAGGAGCTCATCACAGCAAGAACAGCAGACAGCTACTCTCAAACATCCAAACATGCCTGGGCTTGTTTCATTATTGTTTGCTAGGAAATGACACTTTTTTTTATTTACATGAAAAATAATTTGCAAAATATTGTGTTGTATTAAGCATTACTTAAAACTAATACTTGAGACCATATTCTCGACAGGAATGTGTTAAATGAGGTCCGAGAAAAAAGCCTGGCTTATACTGCGGATCCAGCTGGAGACTAGACGGCCGAGTGGTTATTCCTGTTATGCTTCTTCAAAGTCCGCTCCCTGGGCACATGGATAGTTGGTGCATTGTAATGTAAATTCTCTGCGGATGAGTCAGCGCAGTCACAAAACACAGTCAGGCACGTGGATGTACACATAGATCCTCGCAGTCACTGTCCGATGATAAAATGTATTTCACTGGAACCCATGCAAACCCTCAGCCATGTACAGAATATAAAACTAGGCCTGTTTCCCCTTAAATCTGTAACCACAGAAGTCTCCCCCTGCTGCCCATTAGAAAGAACACAGGTCTAAGGCACTAATGGCCTTGACTTTTTAGACCCGAAAGCTCTGTCCATCTTTGCCATACAGTCTATGAGAACAAAGGGGGAAAAAAACAAAATTGCCAGAACTTGAAATAAGCATCCCTCTCACCGTACAAGCACAGGCATATAGTTGTTGTTTATATGGGCTAAAAATAAATAATCCTGACTTCACTCATGACTCAGACCCAACTCTCCCAGGATTTTTCCCTGGGAGTAAGGTCTCATTGCAGGAGCCGACTTCCTCCTCGGATCACTTTGAAGGCGGCAATGAAATCTCATCATGGATTTTTTTTTTGTTCAGTGCTGCCAACAAAAAAACATTTGGTCTACAAAGGTTTTAGTTTATTAATCTATCAACACAAAATGAACCAACACATCATTTGATAATAAATTTCTCAGAATGTCCAGAATTAATTGGCTCCAGCTTCTCTTATTTTTTTTCTTCTAATGAAAGCAGCAGAACAGCTTTGAATACAGGACTGTTCACTGGCCAAAACAAGCTTAACCATTGCCGACTTGGATACCTAGTCCTGTATGGAACAAATGATTAATCAGCTAATTGGGTGAACAATCAAAAGTAACTGTTAGATACAACCCTAAATCCTATGTACACACACAGGCAATCACAAAGCCCCAAATCTCCCCCCCAAAATTAAACAACACTTGGAACGAAGATGGGAACAGTGGGCTGCTTTTGATTATTATCATCTCTGACAATTGCAGGCAGCTCTCAAGGACCTTATATAAGTAATTTAATATTTATCGTGTTTATTCCACGAAGACTAGTCTTTGAGAGCAGGAGAGGGTAGAGAAGGACCAGCTGGGAACGGATAAAGAAATGTGACAGGAGTGTGAGGAAAACAGCTTGGAGAGGTGTATTCCCCAAAGGAAAACTGTGCCGTAAATGAAGTGCATCGCACTGTGTGAGAGGAAGAGATCTGGGAGAGGAGGGTATGTGAATGTGTGTGTGTCTTGCTTCTGTATATGTGTGTACAGTATGAGTCTGTGCATCCATCTGCACTGTTTAGGCCGGCCGAATCCTTTCTGAATAGACACTGTATGTTCCAATTGTTGTCATGGAGCCCGTTATTTTCAAGTTTTTTTCTAGCCTCCCTCCTGCTACAGTGCGTGTCTCTTTCTCCCTTTCTCTTGCGTCCCTCTCCTTCCATATGTGTCTTTCTCTCTCTCTATCACCTTCAGTGGCTCCCCAGGGCAGCCTGTTAAATGCTGCAATCTGTCTCTGTCTTCCATCCTTACCCTCCCTCCCTCTTTTCCCTTCCTCTCTGTCTCTCAGGCTGTTCTCCGAGGCTCGGCGCTCATGAATCACAACGCTAACTACTACATGTAAAAGAGGGAAATCCCTGACTAAAAGCAGAAAGTGGAGGGGGTGATAAGGACATATCTCAAGGGGGAATTAAAGCCAGCGACTCTTTTGTGATCTAGAGAGAGTAGGAGACAAGGACAAGAGAAGAAGAAGGAGGAGAAGGGTGGGATAAAGGGACGAGCAGATGACATGAGAGTTACTATCTGAGGGTATCGAGGTCGGAAGGTTGCTTTTAATTTGGTTTCAGCCCATTCAGAAAGTTCATTTGTGACACTCTTAGGAACAGAAGCTTGATGGTGTAGAGGAAAGTGCTGAAACAGAAGCCAAAAAATGAAAAAAAAAAAGTTGCTTTTCTTCATATTAATTCACTTACTTTCCTACAGGAAGCTGCTCTGCTCAGTAACACTAATCTGTTGTCACAGAGAAGCTTCACTTGAGCAAAAGGGGGTTAAGTGCCCTTCAAAACTAATAGAGGAAGTGCAGGGGGAAAGTGTTTCTCACATGCCATTTTCAGCAGGGATTTCCCAGCAAGTATGTGACACGAATTAACAACTTTCCCTTTAGTTACCCTTTCTCTACCTTTTCCCTCACATTAACTACTAGAACTCCCCCAAAATTTTCAGCAAGCTTCTTATTCAACGCTTTTCAACTTTTGTTTCCAAGAAATGATCCAGCATCTTTGCAAGGGAAGCTCTTAATGGAAAACATACTAGCACTCATGCCTATTTTATAAGGTACACTTGTCCGACTGCTCATTAATCCAAATATCTAATCAGTCAGTCACACTGAAGCAACAGTGCAGTGACACGTAGGCATGTTAAAGATGAGGGGGCTCTACAGTGGAGTGGCCAAAGAGCCCTGGCTGCATCAGGAAGGTCATCCAGCATCAAAATCTGTGCCAAATATGTCAGTTTATCTGCTGTGGCAAGCCCTTGCAAAAAAGGGAGCGGCCTTTGAAGCTCAGAAGCTCAGACATAGTCAAAAAAAGCTTCCAAAGTTCAAGCCAAGCATCAAAATTGGGAAAAAACATTATTTAAGTGGCATGGTTTTTGGTGCAACAAAGAAAATATCTAATAAGCAGCAGATCTATGGGTGAGAATGTCTGGTTGATTCCGGAAGTTGGAGGTGAGTGATTACACTGCTTCAAGCAAATAGGAAGGCAACAGTCATTTAAGTAAACACTAATTACAATCCAGGTATGCAGAAGAGTTGTCGAGAGACAACCTTGAAGCAGAAGACCACACCAGCTGCCACTGCTGTCAGCTATGAACAGGAACCTATGGCTAGAATTTGCATGGGCTCAGAACAGAGGACTGGAAAAATGTTGCCTGGTCTGAAAAGTCTCAATTTCTGCTGCAATATTTAGATGGAGGGTCAGAATTTGGCGTAAAAAGAACATGAAAGCATAGAGCCATCCTGAATTGTATCAATCTTTCACTTTGCTACTCTTGTTGTGGTGGTGTGGCGGATATCTTGTTGCCACACTTTGAGCTCCTTAGCACCAAATTATCATCCCTTAAACACCACAACCTCTCTCTTTATGATCACATCTTCTATTGACTGCTACCAAGAGGACAAAACATGATGTCACAAAATTTAAATCGTCAATGTGCAGCTGATAAATCTGCAGCATCTATGTGATGCTGTCACATCAGTGCAGATCAAAATCGATGTTTCCGGCACCTTGTTGAATCTACGCTATGAAAAATTGAAGCAGTTCTGAAACAAAAATTCGGTCAAACCCAGTAACTACTAAATTAGCAAGTGACTGTACGTTTCAGTGTGCTTCCAAGGAAAATCTTTCACTGTCTATTCAAAGCTTAATTCAAGAACCAGAGGCCAAGAGAAGGGGCCAAGTATTTGTAGTTAATTATATCTTTCATCATCCACGAGATTTGTAAGCTTTTGATTTACATCATGGTCCTGGAAATTCCTCGATTCTCAAGGCCACAGGAGGTACGCATCCTTTCATTGCGTACACTTGAGACTACGTATTAATGAGTACAAGCTGAGGCTTTGAAAAGAAAGAAAAACACATGGTAACAAGTGCCAACTTAACTGCAACAACCTCTGGTTTGTGGCTTATGACTGCAACTCACTGCGGTCTGTTTTAGGGCCATTTTTAGTTGGCAAACATTTTCATGCTCTTTTGCTGTCTAAGCACTTTTCAGTTTTTTGGTAACACGTCTAAAGTGCTTCAGTCAAAGACAGCTTGAGCTCTTTTAGGTTCTCGAAGATGTTTTACCACTCACGTAGACAGCTTCTTCAGTTCTGAAGATGAAACAGAACCTGAACCTTCAAGAACTTAAAAGAGGCCCACATGCCGTTGACTCAAGCATTTTATATTACCATGACCTGGATCACTAAAAACCTACTCTGATACAATTTGGTAACTACTTATCACTCAGCTACTCTTGTTATTAATAGAATAAGTGATTTGTTGTGCCAAAATGTATCTCTTTTTTTTTTTTACCAGCTAACAAGTTCATAAAGAAGTCCCTTAGGTCAGATTAAAGTCAACTCACAGTTAAGATCTGTCAAATTATATCTTTATGTCTCACGTTCTCAGTTTAAGTGTTACCACAGTGTTCCCTCGTGTAATTTTCTTTGTCTCTTGTACTTGAATTTCTCTGACTCTGTCACTTATGAGTTCCTCCATCCCATTTAGCTGCAGTTAGAAGCCTGAATACCTCGGACAATCACGTGTCTGAAAGAAAAGGATGGGAATTTGAGGCGATCCAAATGAGATAATAAAGATGTACTCTGGTTATCGTAACAGGTCCATCATGCTCTAACTCTAATCAAGTTTCAACCATTTTAATTTCTTCATTCAAATAGCTTGCCACATCCTGCCAGACATTCACAGGAAAAAAAAGCCATGACTGCACTGGCTCAATCGGTTGAAAAATGTTCAAACCATTTAGTGACCCTTCCTCCACACATTTATTCACGCTATTCCTTTCATTTGTCACCCACACTTTGTCATTTTATCTTTTGCTTTTTTTCCCTGTGTGCTTCCTCTTTCAAACCTTTGACTTTTGGTTTTCATAGTCATATTTTCAAGGCCAGATTCAGTCTTTCTCGCTTTCTCTCGCTCAGCTTATCAAACACACCGTTAGGAAGGGATTCTTTCTGAGTAAAAGCCTGTTTCAGTGCCGCCCTCGCGAAAAGCTCCTGCACTTCACTGTGCAATGTGTGTTAATGCTGAACATACAGCCTTCCCCTCTCTCTGCAGTGTTTCACCCTCTTGCTGCAGAAACACTCATATCTCTGCAGTCTCTCCCTCATTTCGCCTTTTTATGTTTCCCCATCGCCTTTTTTTTTGTTTCACCGCCTTGTTCTTTTCTTTTTGTTTCACTTTTGTTTTTCAGGTTTTGTAGTTTATTGCTGATGTTTCACCACTATTGCAGCAATGCTGTACAGTGTACGGCTTTAAATGGGCTTTTTTCTCCCTGTAAAATGGAGCAAAATAAGTTGAAGAAGACATCTTATGCCAGTGTTTTGGACCACAGTTTAGACCAATCAGGCTTGCCATTATGATCACTGACAGGTGACATAAATTACACTGATTATCTCTTCATCATTGCACCTGTTAGTGGGTGGGATATATTAGGGAGCAAGCGAACATTTTGTCCTCACAGTTGAAGTGTTAGAAGCAGGAAAAATGGGCAAGCGGAAGGATTTGAGTGAGTTTAACAAGGGTCAAATTGCTGGATGACTCGGTCAGAGCCAAAAGTGCAGGTCTTGTGGACTGTTCCCAGTCTGCAGTCGTCAGTACTGATCCAAAGGGATCTAAGGAAGGAACAGTGGTGAACCAGCAACAGGGTAATGGGCAGCCAAGGCTCACTGATGCAAGTGGGACCGAAGGCTGGCCCATGTTGTCTGATCTACTGTAACTCAGATTGCTGAAAATCGTCAATGTTGGTTCTGATAGAAAGCTGTCAGAATACAGTGCATCATAGTTTGTTGCATATGGAGCTGCATAGTTGCAGACCAGTCAGGGTGCCCGTACTGACCCATTGCTGGAAGCCCCAAAAATATGAGCATCAGAACTGGACCACGGAGCCATGAAAGATGGATGAATCATGCTTTCTTTTGCATCATGGCTGGGTGCATATGCATTAATGGTTACCTGAAGAACACTACAGGAAGAAAGCAAGCCGCAACAGTGGTTCAAGAATGGTTTGAGGAATGTAACGAGCTTGAGGTGTCCAAATGCTTCAGATCTCGATCCGAACAAGCACCTGTGGGACATACTGGACAAACCAATACATGGAGGTCCCACCTCGTAAGGATCTGTTGGTAACATCTTGGTGGCAGGTACCACAGCAGAGGCACATCTTAAAGGTCTAGTAGAGTCCATGTCTCTATGGGTGATGGCTGTTTTGGCAGCAAAAGGGGGCTCAATACAATATTAGGCAGGTGGTCACAATGGTATGTCTGATCGGTGGATTTATGTTATTGAAATTGAATAGCTTTATATGTGGTTTATATAGTTATAAATAAGTTGTTTTCATTAGTGGCTCCAACATCACAGCTTCTGACTGGCTAGGGTGCTCTCTCAAACTGTTTTGGTTGTACTCTACAGAATACCTCTTTGCTTTTAGACATTGCAAAGGTAGCACAAAAATACTCATACTCATCTTCATTGAAAAAAAACCACTTTACCCCCACAAACAGTATATATTAGCAGCTATAATATGAATGTAGGAATGAACAGAGATAGTCTTTTATTATAAAACTCAGACTATTTTCATTTTATTTTGAAACTCACTGACAATAATAATGTTTGTTTTGCTGGATTATAAAGAAATGTAACAGTGTTTTATTTATAGTGTTTTATTACACTGAGCACCTTTTTAACTAGAAGTGTCTTCTTTTCACATGTACACTGCTTTATGCTTTTAAGTGCTTATTTTCAATCATGCACACACACAAACAGGGATGAATGCAGTGGGGGCAATTTGTCGTTCAATGCCTCGCCTGCGTATACACTTTGGCACACAGACTGGACAAACCACTCTACCTCCTGAGTCAGAGCTGCCCCTGTGGACACTCAGTTCTGATCTCAATGATATGAAACATCAGTGGCTTGTAACTGACAGTAAGCACAGCAGAAATAAAGGATTTCACATGTAAACTCCAGACAGAATCGGGTTATCTTATTTTCCATAGTTGTCTTACAAAATGAAAAAGGCTGCACTGCTGGAAATAATCAGTGTACACTCGTAGAGCATTGGTGACTTTTATGCACTCTGAAGCCCTGCTCTGTAACTTTACGTTGTCTGACACTTTGTGGCTGAGTTACTGTGATGCATCCTAAATGCATCCGCTTCAGAATATTACCATTTGCATTGTGGAATATTTAGGAGGGAGGCAATTTTAGAAAGTCATCTGCAACAATTAGGGATATCAACATACCAGAAATTTAGTAGTTAGTACCAAAAGACTTACATGATTCTTGATACCAAATTCAATACCGAAACAAACTGATCATCCTACATAAAAAAACAAACAAATTTAAAGCACAGCTATGGTGGCAAATCATGTATTGAAAATTACCATTATATTTTGTTGATAAGACGCAGAGTGAAATGTTAGGATGGTTACTATTGTTACGCTTACATCACATTAGCATATAGCTTTTAGCTGCTTTGGTAAATTAGAGGTATTTCCTCTCTTTGGACATTTCTATTCCCTATTTCTATACAGTGGTCCCTCACTATTGTTTTGCTGATTTTTTTTTTGTGCAATTTTACATGCTTTTTTTTTTTCTTTGTTTGTTTTGTTTTTTACAGCGCATTGTGTTCTGCATCCTGATTGGCTGTAGACCATTGTTAATCAATCTCGTGCCGTGTCTCCTGCCCAGTACAGAATGCGTTCAGGTTGTCAGATTTACATAAATCTTCGATCGCTAGCAGTGTGACTCTGAAGTGCTGCACTGTATGTTTTCTCCTCAACAAACACAACAATGTCGATGAAACGTTTTGCACCGTCTAAGGCAACCACGGGTGCCTTCGGTTTCATTCCATTATACTGGACTTATTTTTCTACGAAGGTTTGAACTTTGACAGTGTTTAAACAAGAGAGAAGAGTGTGAATATGTTCACACCTGTCTGAGAAAAGTGTATAAACTGTGCACTGAGGGGTTTTATCTATAATAATTGTAAAAAATAATGTTAGCTTCTTCGCGGATTTCACCTATTGCGGGTCATTTTTGGAACGTATCTCCCGCGATAAACAAAGGACCACTGTATTATATTCTCTAGTTGACTCCCTTTCTGATCAATGAGTTGGAGCAGAGCTATCGCAATAGCTGCACTAGTTGCATGGGTAATTTTTCATGTGCGATTTGTAGTTTTTCCTGTGCTTATTGGATTCCTTCTTCTTCTAGATTAGAATGCTTGTAGCTGTATGCTGCCCCCTTCAGGTTTGGAGAAATTGATGCCTTGGTACATACACTTCCTAAAGTACCTGCAAAACCCAAATAAAGCTACTGTTGTGTTTTCAACATTTTGATATAGAATGGTACTCTAAGTATCAATTCTAGTGACATAGTTGCGACAGCCACAATTATAGTAACACACTCAATTTCAGTGACCTCTTTAGAACTGCCTATTGTTTCATAAATCTTTGTAAAGAAAGAGAGAGCTGATTGATGTCTGATTGTCTGATTGAAATGGTCAGGGCTACAGTGCACACAATAAAATAACTGGCCAACAGCTGAAAAATAAAATGGCCGTGTTGAGATATGCTGATGACGTTGTTCTTTACTTGAGTACTACTCTGCACAGAACACTTCAGTTCTATCTATTACACACTGTTGTGAACTGGGTTCACTCAAATTTAATAACTGTTTTATAACAGTTGCTTGCACTACCTTGCCTACTTCCTGCTGGAGGAAGTAATACTGTTACAGTAAAGTCACTGTGGTTATACAGTGTTTAATAAATGTATTAGACACATGTAATACAAATATAAAGAATGCTAATATATTAAAAATGTATCCAGATTTCTTTTTAATAAATTGAATTGAATTGATGTTTAATGCTCAGATTTAAGTCGGCACACTGAACTTCTTTGAGAAGTGAGAAATTAATCAAGTGTAACATTCAAGCATGAAAACATTTTTTTTTCTGTTCAGAAATGGACATAAATAACTGTAATTAAAAAAAGTGCTTTACTATTTTTTTCAGGCTTATTTGTAAAACAGTGAATTTTAAAATGCATTGATAACAACAATAAATAGCTTTTAGCAACAAAAATATATTTTTTATTGAGAGCTATTGTATACTGCTGGATTAACCATTACAGAAACATAAAAATTATTTTGATAATTTACCAATAATGTGAACTTAGGGCAATTTTGGCATAAATCTTACATTGGGTGGTGGTCTAATAAATTTGCCAAGCGCTGTAATTAAGACATACTACTCCATTTGCTATGGGATTTCAGCTTTTATACCTTGAAAATTGAAAAACCTTTGGTATAAAAGTGATTATATTCCCAGACACATTCACTCTTTTCATGCATTTGTTTTCTTGGTCTGTAACATCCCCGTCTCTACTGCTGCCTCCTTGCCTGTCATTTGAATTTCTTCCCTCCAATGCTTTGTCGCTCTTCTTTTGCCTTACCCTCTCGCTCTTTTTTCCTTTTCTTAACTCCTCTATATCTCTCATTCCTTTGGTTCTCTCTCCCCAAAGACACCAGGCACATACTGTATACACCCGCAGTGTCTGGACATTTTGCACAGCTTTCCTCAGAGTCTGGCGTTGACCCTGGGTTGGCTGTTGACGGCTTTTTACGCGTCATGCCTGCACACTGTATGGTCACAGAAGAACTCCCACATAAATCAACACACAGCACACGCATACACTCATGCGTGCTTGAAGACATGGCAGGAGACTGAGTTATTGGCGGGGCCGGAGTGACATGCCCCGCTTCACCAACTCATTCACGCTCTGCTGAATATTGGGTTATGCACGGGCCATTTGTTACATGGATCATAAAGTGCAATAAGGACAGAGTTAAGCAGCAACAGACACATACGCACTCAAACTCAGGCACAGGCATGGACTTAATTTTTTTTTTGTTCTCTGTCAGAAACAGCATTGCATAATCTCAAAATCTGTCTAAATCTCTCCCCCCTTTCTCTCTGGCCATCTCCTCCTCTGTCACTTTCCCCAACTCGCTATTTCCTGATGGCTTTAAGGACATGCAAGTGACTGAAAAAAAAGGCGAGATGCAAGAAGAAAGACCAGAAAGAGAAGTATGTCAGAGACGTGTGACGACTAATGTCTTAACAAGGGGAAAAAGGGAAGTGTAGAAGAAAGAAAAAAGTGTGACAGTTAAATAACCGGGGTCATGCGCTTGATAAGAAAAAGAAAAACCATACAGCACCACAGCTCAGCAAAGAAGCAAAAATACCCAAATAGTGGAAACAAGAAGGAGAGGGAAGCGAGGCAGACGGCTGCAAAACAAACTGGATTTTAGCGAAACAAAACAGAATGAGATGCATCTGCCTCTGCCTCGCGCTGCTTTTGCTGAGCGCCCAAACGAGGCGAACGTGCCATGTGACAAGCTGCTGAAGAGCCCCGCACATGCACGCGCTCATTCAGCTTCGTCTTTTCTGCTCTCTCTGCACAGTGAATGTGTCATTTTGAAGCCTTTAGTCATTTAAAGAGCGCAGAGAAGACTTCGTGCCGTCTTCTGCTTCTCATCTCAGTCTGCCAGGAACTGCTCCTGAGCAACAAATATACGATTGTCACACTGTGCAGTTTGGCAAAATTTTATTTTTATTTGAATAAAATACCGACCGAAGATTCCTTTATTACTCAAAACACTTAAAATCGAACCTAAAATCAGTTGCTCGACTGTCCCGTGGTTTAGCTTGTGTTTTACTTCTTTAAAATACACATGTAATGCATGCAGTTATAGTACAAAATGCTTAAAGTGCTCTCTTTCCTCTACAGCTGGCATCCACCAACTCTGCTAACAGCAGTCAGACAACTGCAGCTGACAACAAAGGTAGGTCTTAGTTTTGTTTGGTTTAAAATGTTTTCTTTTATATAAAATTCAGGATGTATTTTTTTGCTCTTCAGCATCGGCGTAACTTTGTGCTGAACATTGGGAGGGGGGGGGTCAAGATCTCTGTCTAAATAAATCTGGGTAAACTCCCAGATGATTAAACATGCAGCTATATTGCTGGTAATACCTGAAACAAGTAAAGAAAATCAACAGCCTATTTATGCAGATAAGTCATAATTTTATTGGGGGGGGTCATATTGATTGGGTCTGATTATTGGGGAGGGTCATAACCCCCTAACCCCCCCTGGAAATTACACCCCTGCTCTCCAGAATTTGCATGTTATTGTATGCATTGCATTCATCATATTCAGTTCACTTTTATCTGTGCAAAATCCAAACAAAAGGTAACCAAGGGCACTTTATGTGGTAAAGACTTTAAAACAGTAAGAAAAAAACACTGCGGCAGTTCGAGAACTTGCGACTTTAACAGGAAGAAACCCTCATTTCAGACTCAGGGAGGGGCGGCCATCTGCTGCCACCAGTCGGATGTGTGAGAAGAAAGATAAGAGAAAGAAGAAGAACAGAAATAAGCACAAACCATAAAGAAGACGCAAAGCAAGCATGTCAATAATCAGTGGGGAGTGAAAAGAAAAAGGATGGGACTGGAGATATTTTCCAGCAGCGCTGACCTCCAGTGGCATAACTAAGAGATACTTCAAGGTCACTTGGTTTAACTCTAACTGTAAGCCTTATAAATGAAGGAAAGCTTTAAGCCTGATCTTAAAAGTAAAGAGGGTCTCCTGAATCCACACTGGGAGCTGGTGCCACAGGAGAAGAGCCTGATCTGCAGGCCTCCACCTTCCATTGTTTCTCATTTCTTAAAGAACCCCCAAGTAAGCCTAAGGTACTGGGATAATATGGTGCTGATGAGACCTGATCATTAAGAATCATTAAGGACGCTTAATGATAGTTCATCATATGAGTAATGATATATATTGGAGTGTGTGAGATAAAGGACATACTCTGGTCAAAACAGAGGTTCCTTAAAATAATGCTATATGGATTTGGTTGGACACAAGGTTTCTCGGGACCTTAGAGTCAAATGCAGTGACTTCAGATTCATATGCATCAGCAGATTTTTGCTGTTCTCCTAAGTGCCGTCAGATTTGGCAACTCCTCAGACCTTACTGTGGCAGTTTTATTCATTAGATGTTTAATAGCTTTTTCGGGAGAATTTTAGAAAGAGGTTCAGACGGCTCGTTTGGGCTCACCGCTGCCTGTTAAAGTAAGAGAAAGCTCATAAAGACTGCAGAGAAAGAAGCAAAGGTATCTTCTTTTCTGTGGTTAATGAGCAAGTTTAAAATTGCCGTCACTCTGGAGTTATTAACTTGTCGAGCAAATCAGAAGCATTATTAAATATAGTGACAAAGTTGCTAACCATATCTCTTCCACAGCCTTTTTTCCTGCTTATTTCTTTCGTTCAGCATCCTGCTCTTCCTCTTTGTTCTTCCATATTATTAGAAAAGTGACATTTTTTCCTATGGAGGGATCAGACTGCTGATTTTCCATGAGCTAAGCAACCAGGGGGCAAGAAGGAATTCTGGCAGGGATCAGCAGTGCGTCAAGCAAGAAAAAAAAAGTTGGCTGCAGCTTAACTTTTGTCCAATGTTGCTCATCAATAACTAATTCCAGCACTGGGAAATGCACAATCGATCACGTTTGTACCAACAAAACCTGTGATCAGCTTCTGTTCCTTCCATCATGTCCCCGAGTCTTTCTCTTCTATCCTATAAAATATTCCATAATATCAAAACCAGCGACTTAGAGTTTCCATTTTTCCATGTCTCCTGCCTTGTCTCCATTTTTCATTTTTCACTGTGCTACTCTCTCATATTTCCCTGCCATTCTAATCTCCCTGCATTCTCTCTTTTTGAATGCACCTAAATTTAATCTCACATAAGGGTTTTCCATTCTAGCCCTGAGGCAAGGTTGCCCAGCTGTAATGACTGTAGTATCTTGTAGCTAACACAGATATACAGTATGGCGGGAATGTACAGATGATGTAGATGCCCCAGGGCTACTCATAGCGCTCTGATTCATACTTAATCAGACACACACAGAGGTGCAGCGGGAGAAGGTATAAGCTTATATAAAGTCTGTAGTCACGCTGCACAGTGGAGTCTAACCCAGTTCAGTTTTTTTTTCTTCCTTTTGTTGCATCATTATGTCTCTATACACAATGAAAGTGGCATGATCTCTATTTTTGGTCAAATGATGGATATGTTGTAATACTTTTTCTTTTAACTGCTTCTCTTGATGTCAGACAGCCCGTTCTGAAATGTTGCTGGAGCTGCTTGAAGCCACCAGACACCACTGAGAGAAACGCTAATTTTACCTCGCAGAACAGTGTGGTTGCTGTCCTGAAGCTGTGCGATGTTGGTGTATTAGCTTGCATCGACTAATGTGTTCACACCCCAAAGTCGCACCGTAAAAACTAACCGAAGCGGGCGACGGTAAACCAGTGGGTGGCGCGCTCTGTGACGTAAAATGACAGCTGTTGTCAGGAGTCTGGTGGCTTCGATGAGACCAACAGAAAGGCTTCAGAGAAAGGTCAGGAAGGGCTTCCTGACAGAATACGAAGCAGTGGAAGCACTTCAAACATGGCCTACATTCAAACTGGATTTGGCTGATTTACATTTTGCAGCTGATTGTGTCGACAGTTTCAGTGTGAAGTTAGCAGCACAAGGAAAGCATGGGCATATTTTAGCCCTTTTCCTATTGGCAACATCTCTGGCTCTGTTCCAGAGTGTGTCTTTCATCCCATCTCCCTCTCCTCACTCCCAGCCGGTCACAGCAGATGGCTGTTCCTCCTTGAGCCTGGTCTGCCGCAGGCTTCTTCCTGTTAAAAGGAAGTTTTTCCTTCCCACTGTCACCAAATTGTTGCTCACAGGGGGGTCATAGGGGATTGTTGGGCTTTTCTTTATTGTAGGGTGGTTACGTCACAGTATAAAACGCCTTGAGGCAACTGTTGTTGTGATTTGGTGCTATATAAATAAAGCTGGATTGAATTGAAATTGAACATAGCAAGTAGTAATATTCACGAGTGGCTGGTTAAGATCGGGGCAGTTTAGAGTGACGTGACTTCATCTCTCACAGCTTTTAATAAACAATTCTGTTTTTCTTTACTATAATCAGTTTAAGTGTAGACTGTGTTTGAAGTGCTTCTACTGCTTAGGTTTGTGTCAGACAGTCCTTTCCCAGGGCTGTGTACCAGGAAACAAGCTCAATATACCCCATATCTTTCTGTTATCTGGCTTTATTCACCCGAACATTAACAACTGGGCTAACCGGTCACACAAATGTGGTTATCTATTTGAGTAAGTTAGTCCAGGGTTTATCAGTCTAGCTAGCTATACGCCAGGGGTCCCCAATCCCAGTCCACGAGGGCCGGTGTCCCTGCAGGTTTTAGATGTGTCCTTGATCCAATACAACTGATTTAAATGGCTTAATTACCTCCTCAACCTGTCTTGAAGTTGTGCTAATGAACTAATCATTTGATTCAGGTGTGTTGACCCAGGAGGATATCTAAAACCTGCAGGTCACTATCCCTTGAGGCCTGGAGTTCCCAGTAGTCTGTTATTAAGATATGGCACAATCTGATGGATTACTATTTATTCAAATACTTTTTTAGATGTGCGTAACATCGTTTTAGTTTTGAATTCCTTCAGCTGCAGCCACATTAGTGTTTTAACACTGCAGCAGCAAGCAGAGAATAAAAATAAAAACCGAATTAATGTTTGTCTACATACAAATCTGACATAAGACCCGCAAGCTCAAGTACAGCAGCGTAACCCAGTAAGAGGTGGGCTGCCTTCGTAATACTAAGAGTCCTAAGCTAACTATGATGTTACCTGGATTAGCTCAATTCCTGTTTCGTAGTCCTTCAGCCTTTAGTTTTACTTGTAACATCAAAGATGCACCGCTTCAGAGTCTGTGCTGCAAAGCAGGACTTATCCAGGTAGCTTCAGGGTAACCCTGTGTTCTCTCTACAACAACGGTGGTTTTCTTCTTACTGGTGTAGATCATCTATGATAACTTGTTCAGTCCAAATTAGAGATCGATGCGTATGAAATCATCGCCTACTGACCAATCAGGTCCATTCCTAGAAGACCTCTCTAACCTCTGTTGACAGATTGTAGGAGAGTTGAACAGAACGAGGGTTTTAATAGTGATCCTGGCAGCATCAATAGTAATATTGTTCTATATGTTTTATTAAAAGATCCTAAAACAGGACACCTATCTGGACTTTATATCGAATTAGCCCACATTTGAATTTGATTTTTGTATTTCTGCTTTTTTTTTCTTTTTTTTTCAAACCATCAAATCCTACTGTCTTTAAACATTAATTTAATAAACTATTTGATATAAAACATTCATTCTCCTTTGCCTTAATGATACAGCTGTGATATTAATAAGTCTTTTAACCTACAGTTGGTATTTTGGCCACCTGTGCTTAATGGCCTTAAATAGGCTAAAATGTATTAACACAGTAGCTCTTTTCCAGTTTGACTAAACAAAATGATTAAAGTGCAGACACTGAACAACTGTACACAGCTTTTCCCTCATACAACCTGTTGCCATGTATACAGCAGCTGTGTTGCTTTTAGCCTGTTTTGTATGTTTAACCTCTTCAAATTTTTATCCACAGTATAGTTTTAGCTTCATCTATAAAATCAGTTGCTTTCTTGCCAGTGCGTGTATCCATATTGTGATTAGTCAACTGCTGCCATCCCTGTCATGTTAATGCGCTGAGGAAACCCTGGGTTAACTTATCAAGTTGCTAACCAGCTTTGTGTGACCCCTGTTTGCCAGTATTACAGGATATGAATCCATGTAAGGGAAAAGCAACCTGGGCATGCTGAACAGACATTCCCAAAGGATGGACAGTAAAATAAGATAGATGAAAAAGTTCATCTTTAAATTAAAACCAAAAAGACAAACAACTAACACAGAGAAAGGTGTTCTACATTTGAAACTTTTTTTTTTATCTGGCTGCAGCTTCTGGTTTTAAATTTCCCCAGATTACTGTCATTTCATTGACAAGCAATTAACTTCCAGGTGGCATTTCCAGGATTTGTTGACTGCGAGAGAATTTTTCCCTTCACATGAATAACAACTATTTAATTTCACTGAAAACCATTCAGTCCTAAAGCCCTGCAAAGACGAGGACAGCTCAGTCTCATAGTGTACCAATCAGCCTCTGTCGACAAAGTCATTTAATAGTTGACTGGACATGTTGTATGCTACGGTCTTTTTAAATGGGGAATGAGCTGTTCTTTGTGTCAGAAAAATAACAGCAACATCATTGGTTTCACATCATGTTCCTAGGTTTTTAATAAACACTGTATTTTAGGAGATTTTCTACTCCACTAGGCCTCGCTGCTGGATGTGCTGTTTGTTCATCCACTCGCTGCAGATCAGGCCAACGTGCAGTGCAGTTTATAGAGCACATTTTCAGTCTTTGTTGTCGCTTTTCTCTTCTGTGATAGAAGGTTTTTGAGCATTGTGTGATAATAGGCACTTTACTTCTCTGAAATCACTCCCTTTATCTCCTCTATAGCCTTTAATTTCTCCACTTACTGTACAATCAAAGCGCGGCTAAGAAAGTCTTTGTAATAAACAGGTAGTTGCTCACCAGTCTTTCTGCTTATTATTAACTCCTCCCCTCTGATTTCTAACCCTCTCCAGAGAAGGCATCAGCAGCGAAGCCTCAGGAGCAGGAGGAGGAGATCGACATTGACCTGGAGGCACCGGAGACAGAGAAGGCAGCACTTGCCATCCAGAACCAGTTCAGGCGCTTCCAGAAGAAAAAGAAGTAGAGTGACTGAATGATTATAATAGAAAAGAACGAAAGAAAGAAGAAAAAAAAACAAACAACAAAAAAAATCTTTCCACAGATATACAAAATTACAGTCAATGATTGAGAGCGGGTGGGCGGTTGGATGGGGGGTTCGAGCAGGGGTTGAAATCGTTCTGGATTTATTGTCTTATTATGCAAAGTGTCATTAAATACCTTTTTGCATGATAGATTGGCCGGCTTTGAGAGGGGAAAGAAAGGGAAAGGGGGAAAAAGTGGGGTGGGGTTTGGAATTTATAATCTAGCATGACGAAATACTGTAACCTCCCGTCACCACATTAACCTTTGCAGATGTCCCTACATGCCACCTGTTTGTCCCTCGATGCTCCCAAACATGCAAACTCCCCCCCAGGCTCTTTACCCTGCTCCTCCTGCAGCCCAGCACACAGAGACACAAACAGGCAAACTGACTGCTGACTGACAGAATAAGCACACATCCTTCAACACTGGCGAGACAGGAATGCACAAACAGAAGGGAAGCACACTCTCTAGTTTCCAGGTTCTTTTCTTTCCACCTCCTTTGCCGTCACAAGGCTTTTATTCCTTTCGCTGCGTCTCTCTCAGCGAGGATGAAAATAACACCAAGTAACTGGCTCAGGTGTAAAATCACCTCTGGATCGCCTCTTGTGTAGCCCAGATATTGAATAGCAAGTCTGATCTCAAAGGTGACTGAGGTGGTGGTCATGGAAACAAGGCCACTAACTCGCTCAGTTGGAGGCAGTCTGCTGCAGGCGAGATCAATATGTGATGGAGAGCTGGCACACCGCTTGATAATACGAGTCGCTAATACCCCTCACACGCATCACCGCTAATGAGTGACATTCATGCTCATGAATGTTTAGGTGACTACAATTTCAGCTTTTGACAGTCTCCAAGTGAAATATGATGCGGTGAAATGTCATCGAGCACTGCACCACCGGTGGAAATGATTTCAAATATTCATGCATGCTCATTAAAAAAAGAAATCATGTCGCTTGAAATTAAGCTTGTGGCTAATGTCACAATTTGTTCCTCGTTTATTGAATCCAAGGACTAAAAGCAAAGAGAAAAAAGGCTAATTGTCACTGCTTTAATTTAAATAAAGGTCTATGGTCAGACTTTTTCTCACATTTTAGTTGTAAGATGTTTTCTTTTGATGTGTTAGCTAAAACCTGTGACCCTAGCTAGCTAGCTAAAACCAACAGTATTTTAAAATTTGTAGATTTTTAAAAAAGTTTTAGACAAAGGAACGTTAGTGTCACATAGAGTTCACCCTTAAAGGCTCACTTTTAAAGTGGTTCACTTCTTTAAAAGCTTGCTAAATATTTAAACTATGCACTATATAGGCCTAGATAAACTCCTAAATGTTTAAATAATTGTTGTTCTTTTTGCTAGGCAGTTTTACATGTAAAGATTTAAAGCTGAGGCATAAAGAAAATACGTAAAGGCTAAAAATAACGTTTTTGAGGACATTTTGATTAAGTTAAATGTAAAACTTAAGTACTGACCACCACATTATATGCTAGCACTTTAAAATGATCACACTCCATCTACCGAGAAAGACTAGATGCAGTTCAAATCTCTGCAAATGTTGTAACAAGTGACTATATTGATTTAAAGTATTAAAAAGTAATTTAATATTTAATATTTAAAGTAGTAAAAAGTTTAAATTGTTGTTTTCATCACCACAGATTTAGTGTCTTTGAACAGCCAAGAATTTTCTGAACGCTAGCAGGTCAGAAACCAGGTCTCGTGTCACTTGTCTTGAAAGACGTTCGCTCATCTATATAACAAGCATCGTGTTGCTGTCACATTCACAGCATTTAAGGAGTTTGTCTCCGCCTTTCAACCATGCTAAGTGTTGGGTTACTGAGTGTCCCTTAGTAACCTAAACCTTTGCATCCTTAAATAAACTCTTGATAATGACTCGAAACGGATGCCAGCCGTGAACCTGAGCCCTCTCACCTTTAGATCAGACGCACTGCAGCTACTGTGCAGAGATGGAAAGAAAGACGCCAAACAAGAGAGAGAAAAAAACAGAAAAAAACACAGTTATGGCGATTATATAAGCACACTGTGCAAATGTACCATTCCTTCAGCATACATGTACAGTTTATGATGTGACACACATATTTATATATATAATGGGTCAATGCACACACACACACATCCATGTACCCTCCCCTTTCCTCTTCAATGTATGTAGCACACTGAACTGCTTCTAAAGCCAGACTTTCTCTCCATTGCTATAATAATAATCTCCACTAATTACTAGAATTATTATTGGAATGTAACCTCTTTTCTATTTCGAGCACATTGAGCAGTGCAACCGGCACAAGCTGCTGCGCGCACACTCTTCTCTATCACGGCCTCGCCGTTTTCCTTTCCTGCCCACCACCCCCAGCAGCGTAAAGGAAATATGTTGATGTCATCACCTGACTTTGATATCAAACCCCCTTTTCTCCCCTAACTGGATTGGACACGGTTTTCAAATAATTACCTGACATACATGTAGTAATGCGGATTTAGGTGGATTTGATTTGGCAGGCATGCTGAATAGACACATGAAGCATCAACATTGCTTTCACATAATACTGTTCTTTTAAATCTGTTTGGGCATATCCAGTGTAAATGCATTTGCGCTTCACCTGATGGGATTACCCAGTTAAAAATACAGCACAGCCGAGCTTAGTGGACAGCACTGGGATTCATCCTCCTTTATGTGTACCTGTGAGATATTACCCAGCTTTAGGAAAGAATTTGAGTGGCAGATGTTGTCCGAAAATATTGCTGTCCAGTATATCCTCTGAGTGCTGTAAAAGCTTTCTATTTTCTGTGTAATCTTGTTACTATGTGAGTGATGGCTTCAGACAAATAGTGAATAATTGAGGGAATTTAAAACTTTTTTTTTTTACAAGACTCTTAACTGCCCACTAAATGATCTGTTACCATCACATGATGGATGGAAACCATTCATTTGATAGCTCCGCTTACTTTGAGAACACCATCCTTGGAAAATTTGTAATCTTTCCAATGGGAAGGAGAAAGTACAGAAAAGCATCCGCCTAATCAGTCTGCTGAATTGCTGTTACATGCAATTAGTGCTTATACTCTGCTGTTCCTGTTAAATAATTTCATGCATTTTACCCTCTAAAAATGTCCCAACAACTAAATGGAAAAAGAGGCTGTTTAAAATAACCAGTTTCCACTGAAATGACTGCATTGGAAATTTATAGACTACACTGTAAAATCCAGATTCACTGCAGTGCGGATCCAAAATTCTCCCAATGAGGTGAAAGCTGTGGATACTATGAAACACAAGTGTCTGCAGAATCAGTCATGAAATTGTGCTGCAATAATAAAGAGTGGATATCTATAGTTGGAGGCCATTTACACCGTCATAGCCTAGTCTTAAAGCTAAGGAGAAAATGAAATAAAAATGAAATAAGACTGTGACTTTGTGCATGAAGTGTTTATGATGAACATTTTTAAAACGCAAATACTACCGATGCCAATTAAGAGCCATCTTGTTAAAGTAGCCGATTTTGACAACTTAACATGAAATCAGATAGTTGTTCTCTTTTTCTTTCTCACGGCTCGCTGTTAAAAGCAAAGTTAAAACATTCAGCTCCAGCTGCTCTCAGTAAGCTTTTCCTTTAATTCTGAGGAAGGCAATACATATGAATTCTATACGCATAATGGTAACACACATGTAACTTTCCTTACAGTCACATATGCAGAAGACTAACATAAGAATAAGTCAGAATAACCTTGTGACGCATGCTTATGTGTACATATAAAATAAAAAGGTAAGCTGTCTGAATTGTCACTGTAGGAGCTGTTCAGGGGCCAGATGTAACTGGAAACAGAGTCTGGAGGCTGTAAATAGCTACCTGTCAGAAACTAAAGAGCATTAATGTTGCTTGGCAACAGACACGATTCAAGAAAGTAAGAGTAAAGTGGTCATTTCAATGTGAAATGTGACTTGAGAAAATCCCTGTGGATTTGAGGCTGTGAGACAGAGGTGACACGTGACCGGTTGCAGGTTTGATCCTCCTTGGAGTTAACGGTCACACGTCTTTTGGCCTCGAGCAACATCTGTTCTTTTACGCGCAGGAGCCCAAATGCCTCGACTCGTAAAAGTTTCATGGGGGAGAAAAAGCAGTTTGATACAAATTCAGCTTAACAGGTAAAGGTGATAAAGCCATCGAAGTTGCAGTTCTCTGTGATCGGTCATGAGTTTGCATGTTGTCAAATCTTCAATGCAATTCCATTCTTTCTATGTATGACTTTCTCCTACAATCAGGCAGGGATCACACCTTTCTTTTTTCCTTCTTTGCGATATCACAAACGCCAGAACCTTTACTAATTCACTAACCTGCTCTTTATTAAACTATTATTAAACTGTTATTAAGCCATTCGTGTTGATGCACTTTGCTTACTACAGTTATCACATGACTGATGCTGCTATGTTGACTTCAGCGCGTTGCTCAAAGTGTGGCTACATGCCTCAACAGGATGCTTCAGGTCAGATTTGTCACTCATATCAAATGTCATATTTTTTTTTTATTACCCGTGTTCCAAACCAGTGTTTTGGCTAGATATTTACCTCCTCCTTGCACGCATAGCATATGTAAAGACACTGGTTTTTCTCTCTTTCTTTATTTCTTTCTTTGCCAATGCTGTGTTTTTCGCTTTGCTTTGTTAGCCTGACCTCATTTCACTTTCCCCGAAGGCAACCGAATGCGGGGCTCGGCGAGCACAGCTTGCTCGCTGTGAATGAGGGAAGATGCGTGGAATAAAAAGCTTGTTTCACTGCTGTGATCGCGAATGGAGCAAAGCTGCATATAGTTTGGCTTAAGAGAAGTCCCCACGTTCTCCTTAAAAACCCTTTCTGACGTCACGGCAGACAAGAGCTTGGCAAACAGCGGCCAAAGCTTTTGTAAATATCATTCACATCGCATCGTCTGTACAGTGTCTCCCTAAATCCATGCTTGCTAACTCAATATCCCCCCCTGCTTGCATATGTTTATCTATATCCACTTCTTATGCTTGACAAGACTATAATGTGCTGAATAGAGGGAAGTAATTGGTGCAGACATTTGGGCTCAGCTTTACAGCCTAGAAACGACATCAAAGCCATACTTTCAAGATCAAAAAACACATATTTAGATAATCTCTTCGTGTAGATCCCTTCTTTATGTTATCTGTAGTTGCGTAAAGCAACAGTGAAAGCACCCGAAATGATTAATATAACTCACTGTAATGAGCAAGCTCCAAAAAGCATGCTTTCAACAGGCAGTTTGTCCCCAACTATGACGAAAACACGAGAAGTAGGTTTTAAGTTCGTCTTTCAGATGATTGTACGCTCACAACGTGGCACCGAGGCTTTGGCTTACCCTTCACAGCGTGGCCAATCGGTGACCACTGTCCTTTCAGGGAGGCATCTGCCAATCAGGAAGCTCTACAGGGCCCCATTCCACAAATCACAAATATTCTTAATGCATCTTTACTTCTTCTACCATGACGATTGAGGCTTTATTTATTGAATTATGTTTGTGTAACTTATATAGTTGCCTATGTTGTTGTGAACCTCTCCGACTTGTTTTGTTGTGTTTCTTATGTCGAGGCATGTGGAATCCATATTTGTATGTTGTAGACTATGAACTCCCTCTGCGTATTTTGCCATTGCAATCTAAGTTGTGCTGTTGGACTTTCAGAAGTGGTAACTGAGGTGAGAATGCACATGAACACTCCCTGTATTGTGTTTTCTGCACTAAATAAAATTTGCTGCGTACTGCTTTCAACTCTAACAACTGTGTAACTGTTTTCTTCTTTGTTTTTTTTAAACCTTCAAAGACCCTCAACAAACATGGTTCAAACCCTAAAATCACCTCACTGGTCAAAACTGGTCAATGCCAAAAAACTGAACCATGCAGGTGTCCAATAAAGGTCATGTTAGACCAGGGGAGTCAAACATGAGGCCCGGGGGCAAAGACTCCAATCTGGCCCACTGAAGAGCTTTGGAAGAAGTGAAGGAGAGCATAGATTTTCTGCTTTTAACTGTATTTTTACAACCTTTTTTTGCTCACACAAACTTCCACCATGGCCATGCATTTATTCTTATTATACCAAAGCCATAAATAAGTAATTAATAACAGAAGACTTCCTGGGTTTTTTTCTCACAACTATAGAAATGTCTGTTTTTTATTGTGTCCACAACAGTTTTCTTTCTTTCTTTCTTTCTTTCTTTCTTTCTTTCTTTCTTTCTTTCTTTCTTTCTTTCTGTCCTTTTTTAAAATAATATGCACATTCATATCTTACAATTTAAGCAAATTGATGCTGAGAAATGTTCTTTCATTTGCTAAAGCAGGATTACTTTGTCATGCACTTATCTCAGAGATTATGTCTGCAATTAAACTTCTTTATACCGACAGAAAATGGAGTTTCACTGGTCGGGCCTGTGCTAGACCATCTGTTATAAAAAAGTGAGAAATATCGATCAGATTATTGAAAAAAAAAAAGTACATGCATTAAAACAATGAAAACTACTATGGTTAGTGCATTGCTATGAACAGACATCCCACAATGTCTTCTGCAAGCAGATAAACGGTGGCTGTGTTTTAAATGAATAAATAAACAAGACTTTTATGCTATTTACAGTTTTGTACATATACATTATAATTCATTTGTTGCATGATAAACTTACAATTATACCCCATCTGTTTGCCATGGCAGCATCATAAAATCAGGAATGATATTATTTAAATTTAAAGTAAATAAGTATTCTAATCAATAAAATACAGAAGCATTTCCACCACTGAAAAAGAAAAAATACATTTCTTTTTCCATCCATAGGACAAAACTCTGTGTTAATGTCTAAAAATTTGATTTCCTAATTAAACCTCCAAATAAAAAATAGCAAATAATTTTGAATTTTGCATCAAAGCTTCCATAAATGCTGAGAATTATCCAAAATGTTTGCAGGCTAACAAACCGATTCTGTCAGATACATTTAGGGCAGCACGGTCATGTAATGGTATATGCACTGTAGCATCACAGCAAGAAGGTCCTGAATTCAAATTTTGTGTGAGTTTGTGTGGACTCTCTCCGGGTAATCTGGCCTCCTCCCACAGTCCAAAGACATGCAATTAGTGCTTATGCTAAATTTTCCACAGGTGTGAATAGTAAGTGGAAGAGGACGGATTATAAAATAGATTCCCTGCAACAAATTCCTGTATCATATCAAGGAGATTGTGCATAATTATGTAACATGCTCTGTAAATGGTGTGTGTGTGTGTGTGTGTGTGTGTGTGTGTGTGTGTGTGTGTGTGTGTGTGTGTGTTTTATCCAGTATTGTGAATATTGCAGAGGTGTGATGTGGTTTAGTTAAGGTTTAGCTCGTGAAATTTCATCACGAAAATTGACTATACTGATAAAGTTCAGGGGGAATGGAAAGTCATGTGGTTCTATATGTAACAAATACACACATTATAGGCAACACTAAAATACAAAATAAACTGGGAGTATTTTACTATTAAGAATGGATTCTATACGGGACACTACCACACATTTTTACTGTAAGATTACAGAAAGCAAAGCATTATGATGTCAAATCTATTTAGCAGCACCTTACTGTAATTTAACAGTGTTTTTATTGCTGTGTCATAAAAAGAAGCAGCAACAAAGAAAACATGAAATCTTTATGTACAGCTCCAAAAGTAATTTCAGTTGCTTAAAGGAGATCTTTCTGACCCCGTTTCTTCAGGGGATGCCAGTATTGCCACTAGTCTCCCTAGAAGCTAGTTTCAATCCAGGCCCCCTTTGGGTGCTGTTCCAGTTCAAACAGACTCATGGATGACACGACAGAGAATGCATTGCTCATTACTGAACTGGAATTTAGGAATTGGGAGCACTCAATTATACACAGAATAAATAGGACTCCATGTCTTTGCGTATCCCCTTGACACATTTTTTTTACATTAAACATGTAAACACAGGGACAACATTTCACAGCATCTTTGTCATTCTATTGATTTGCCTGAGTTACTGAGTAAGAGTCTATATCTATCTATCTAT
>NW_024582970.1:113235-115235 GCF_018398535.1 Haplochromis burtoni | reverse complement strand
CCAGCAACTGATTGCAAGACAAACTACCAACTCTTGAGCCACGCCTAAATATTTGCTTATTTACTAAGCAAATAACAAACTAAATTCATATTGTGACATTCAAATCCAAAAACTTTTTTTTTCTGTTCAGTAAATAACTTAATAACTAAAAGTGACAGAGTGCGGTCACTGAGTGCTGTAAAAGTCTCCAACGCTTTGCTGACTCGGCTCCAGAACCTGCTCTGGCATTAACATCAGCACAAGGACTGACCTCCGGGAGCTTTGTGACCTCGAGGTTTGCTTGGATGAGCAGCTCCTGTAGGTGTAGGTGGACCAATACAGTGTATATGTGTCTGTGTGTAGATGCAGCCAAAGGTTACTTTACATATCCTATGCTTTAGTGAACTGAAGACAAAACATGAAAAAAATATATATGCAGCAAGTAAAAGAATGCAAATTTGTCTTGTGTTTTAAAAAAGACAACAGTCTTAGTCTACAAACAGACTAAAATCCATAAAAATATGTAATTAAAAGCATCCAATGCAAGAAATCCAATGTAGGTTTGTCTCATTTCTTTACACAAAATGGCTTTGTTTGTTTTTTTTAAACTGGTGACTTTAACTTAACCCACATGTCAATAAATGCTAATAAACTCAGTACTGAATTCCATCTGTTGTTGTTTGTTCCCATCAATTCTTCATTGAGTTTTCACCCCTCTCGAGCCACTTCAAGATCAATTTCAGATCAATTTCCTGTTTTCACTAAGGTATGCAAAACCTTTGAAACTGGCTGTAGGTGTGGATGTGGATGTGAGCATGAATAATTCTCTGAACTTTACCCCTTTGGTGGATGGCAGCCTGTCCGGGATGAACCCTTGCCCAATGACAGCCTGGAAAGTCTTCATCCATCCCCTGAATTTGAAAAACTGATAGATGATTTTTTTTTGTACTGTCAATGAAGAAAAACCTTGAAAGATAAAAAGGTCAGGTTCACCTCAGCCTTAAAGCAGAGATTATACTGCCTGCAGTGGCTTTCTATTCACATGCAAAGTGCAATTAGTTGCTTCCTTTTCACAGACTCTGTATGAGGGTTTAAAAGCAAGAGGCTTCTGCCAAAGGAAATAAGAGAGGCTCGTGCTACTCTAGACCTTTTTGTGGTCAGTGCATACACTGTAATGTAAAAGAAAGAGTACTATAGGAGGTCAGAGGTCATCCTCTTTATTTAGGTAAAAGGCAGGAGAGCATAAGTAAAGTGCGCTCTTGGCGGTAGGCCAACAAAGTGATGCTTCATACACACCGACTTACTCAGAGAAGGAAGAATCAAAAGAAAACAGTTGTTTCCAAATATCCGGACTTCCATGTGAGCCTGTTGCCTCCAACCTGAGATGCTCTTTGATCGTGTATTCCTTCACTCAGCTTAAAGAGAAAATCCTGCAGCTGAAATGCATCATTGCTAAATAGTCCTATTTTTGGACTTCATCGTTTAAGCCTCGGATTTCATTGAGCGCCGTGTTGTTGGCCTCAAAACGCCTGGCGCAATCATAAGATATGCTGCATGGCTTTCAGTGTCTTTACGAAGACATATGGGGAGAATAATACGTGGAATTGCACGAGATGATGAGACGCGCGATCAGATCAGACGACATCAGATGAGATCAGATCTTATTTTGAGGGGGAGAGGGGATAATGGCGCTGTCAACCACCGAGCTGTGTTTGGCAGTTCAAGCAGAATATGGTTTTAAGAAAATCCTTCATTGGCCCGTGTGTGCATGTCTCAATTACACTGAAAAAAAAAAAGATTAAGTCATGAAAGGGACAAAAGCCATATGATGCATGAAAAGGTATTACCTGATACGGGTGTGATACACATATTAGAGTGAAAGAAGTCAGCCCCTCTCTGTCCAGGGACTGCACAGACACAGGGAGTGAGAGAGAGAGAGAGAGAGAGAGAGAGAGAGAGAGAGAGAGAGAGAGAGCATGCAGCAGCAGGAAGAGGAGCAGCTCACGGATTGAGTGCCGCAT